>NW_004444167.1:2339103-2355152 GCF_000243295.1 Trichechus manatus latirostris | reverse complement strand
CTAAAAATTAAACACTTATGCTCATCAAAAGACTTCACCAAAAGAGTCAAAAGACAACCTACAGACTGGGAAAAAATTTTTGGCTATGACAAATCTGATCAGCATCTTATCTTTAAAATCTACAAGATACTGCAAAATCTCTACTACAAAAGAGCAAGCAATTAAAAATGAGCAAAGGATACGAACAGGCACTTCGCCAAAGAAGACTTTCAGGCAACTAACAGACACACGGGGAAATGCTCATGATCATTACCCATTAGAGAAATGCAAATCAAAACTACAGTGAGATACCATCTCATCCAACAAGGCCAGCATTAATCAAAAAAACACAAAATTATAAATGTTGGCGAGGTTGTAGAGAGACTTGAACACTTATAGACTGTTGGTGGAAATGTAAAATGGTATAACCACTTTGGAAATCGATTTGGCACTTCCTTAAAAAGCTAGAAATAGAAGTACCATATGATCCAGCAATCCCACTCCTTGGAATATATCCTAGAGAACTAAGAGCCATCACACGAATAGATATATGCACCCCCATGCTCATTGCAGCATTGTTGATGATAGCAAAAAGATGGAAACCTAGGTGGCCATCAATGAATGAATGGATAAACAAATTATGGTATATTCACCCAATGGAATACTATGCAATTATAAAGAACAATGATGAATCCATGAAGCATCTTATAACATGGAGGAATCTAGAAGGTATTATGCTGAGTGAACTGAATCAGTCACAAAAGGACAAATATTGTATAAGACCACTATTATAAAAACCCAAGAAAAAGTTTAAACATATAAGACAACATTCTTTGATGGTTATGAGGGTGGGGAGGGAGGGAAAGTGGTATTCACTAACTAGAAAGTAGACAAGAATTTTTTTGGGTGAAGGAAAGGACAGCACAGACTAAGGCACAACCGGACTAAACCAAAAGTTAAGAAATTTCCTGAATACAACCAAACATGCCAAGGGACAGAGTAACAGAGGCGAGGGTCTGCGGAGCACGCTTTCAGGGGACACCTAGGTCAATTGGCATAACAAATTTTTTTAAGAAAATGTTCTGCATCCCACTTTGGTGAGTGGTGTCTGGGGTCTTAAAAGCTAGCCAGCGGCCATCTAAGATGCATCAATTGGTCCCAACCCAACTGAAGTACAGGAGAATGTAGAACACCATGGACACAAGGAAAGTATTAGTATTAACCCAAGAGACAGAAAGGGCCACATAAACCAGAGACTTCATCAGCCTGAGACCAGAAGTACTAGATGGTGCCTGGCTACCGCCAAGGATGGCCCCGACAGGAAACACAACAGAGAGTCCCTGATGGAGAAGGAGAAAAGTGGGGTGCAGAACTCAAATTCTAGTAAAAAGACCAGACTTAATGGTTTGATTGGGACTGGAGGGATCCTGGAAGTCGTGGCCCCCAGGCTTTCTGTTAGTCCAAAACTAAAACCATTCCTGAGGCCAACTCTTTAGACTAAGACAGGACTATGGGACATAAAATGATTCTCATGAAGAGTGTGCTTCTTAGCTCATGTAACAGCTCTCGTCTGGAGGTCAGATGAGAAGGCAGAGAGGTCAGGAGCTGGTTGAATGGACACGGGAAATCCGGGGTGAAAAGGAAGAGTGTGCTGTCACAGTATAGGGAGAGCAAGTAGGACCACAAAACAATGTACGTATAAATATTTGTATGAGAGACTAACTTGAACTGTAAACTTTCCCTTAAAGCACAACAATAAAAAGAAAATTAAAATTCCTGGAGCCTTGTTTTTCACCAATGCTTTCAGTGCTGCTTGGACTTCTTCCTTCAGTATCATTGGTTCCTGATCATATGCTACCTCCTGAAATGGCTGGACGCTGACCAGTTCTTTTTGTTATAGTGAATCTGTGTATTCCTTCCATCTTCTTTTATGCTTCCTGCATCTCTTAATATATTCCCCACAGAATCCTTCAATATTGCAACACGAGGCTTGAATTTTTTTCTCAGCTTGAGAAATGCTGAGCGTGTTCTTCTCTTTTGATTTTCTATCTCCTGGTCTCTGCACATGTCATTTTAATACTTTATTTTGTCTTCTTGAGCTTCCCTTTAAAGTCTTCTCCTCAGCTCTTCTACTTCATCATTTCTTCCTTTCACTTCCTTTCATTTAAGAGCAAGTTTCACAGTCTCTTCTGACAGCCAATTTAGTCTTTTCTTTTTTCCTATTTTTTAAGACCTCTTGCTTTCTTCATGTATGATGTCCTTGATGTCATTCCACAACTTATCTGGTCTTTGGTCATTAGTGTTCAAATCTATTCTTGAGATTGTCTCTAAATTCAGGTGGGATATTCTCAAGGTAGTACTTTGGCTCTCATGGACTTGTTCTAATTTTCTTCAGTTTTAACTTGAACTTGCATATGAGCAATTGATGGTCTGTTCAGCAATTGGCCTCTGACCTTGTTCTAACTGATGATACTGAGCTTTTTCATCCTATCTTTCTACAGATGTAGTTGATTTGATACTTGTGTATTCCATCTGGTGAGGTCCACTTGTATAGTCTCCATTTATGTTGCTGAAAAAAATGTATTTGCAATGAAGAAGTCACTGGTCTTGCAACTCTATCAAGCGATCTAACTACCGATCCTACTTTGTTGTTTCCAACTTTCGCATTCCAATCATCAGTAATTATCAATGCATCCTGATTACATGTTTGATCAATTTCAGACTGCAGAAGTTGGTAAAAATCTTCAATTTCTTCATCTTTCGCTTTAGTGATTGATGTGTAAATTTGAATAGTCATAATAATTGTTCTTCCTTGCAGGTGTATGGATATTATCCTATCACCGACAGTTTTGTTCTTCAGGATAGATCTTGAAATGTCCTTTTGATGAAGAATGCTATGCCATTCCTCTTCACGTTGTCATTCCTGGCATAGTGGACCATATGACTGTCCAATTCAAAATGGCCAATACCAGTTTATTTCCACTCACTAATGCTTAGAATATTGATGTTTATGTGTTCCATTTTATTTTTGATGATTTCCAATTTTCCTAAACTCATATTTCATACATTCTGAGTTCCTATTATTAATGGATGTTTGTTGCTCTTTATTCTCATTTTGAGACGTGCCACATCAGCAAATGAAGGTCCTAAAAGCTTGACTCCATCCATGTTATTTAGGTCGGCTCTACCTTGAGGAGGCGGCTCTTTCCCAGTCTTATTTTGAGTGTCTTCCAACCTGAGGAACTCATCTTCCCATGAGTCTATTAGCTTGTCGTACTATGAGGGCTTGAGTGTTGCTGTGATTCTGGAAACTATGCCACCAGTATTCAAATACCAGCAGGGTCACCCATGGTGGACAGGTTTCAGCTGAGCTTCCAGACTAAGATAGACTGGAAAGAAGGACCCAGTGGTTTACTTCTGGAAAGAATTAGCTAGTGAAAACCTTATGAATAGCAGCGGAACATTTCTCAGCAATAAGAAGGAATAATTAACTGATATGCTCCGATGTTATACTGATTGAGAGGAGAAAGATATAAAACAGTATATATTGTCTTCCACTTACATGAATATATAGAACAGGAAAAACTAATCTACAGTGAAAGAAATCAGATGATTCATTACCAGGGACAAAAAGTTAGATAAGATTCACTGCATAGAGACATTTGGGAACTTAGTGTTCTTTATCTTGATTGGTGGGATTGTTATCCAAGGGTATACATTGGTATACACATGCATCAAAATGCATCAAACTTTATGCTTATAATGTGTGTAACTTATCTGTGTAAATTCACCTCAATCAATATCATATTGAGAAAAACAGAAAGAACATCACAAAAAAAGTCTATTTCCTTTTGATATAAGAAATATCAGGGAGACCTGCTGGCACAGTGGTTAAAGCACTCAGCTGTTAACCTAAAGTTTGGTAGTTCAAAATGACCAGCTGCTCCTCAGGAGAAAGATGTGGCAGTTTGCTTCCCTAAAGATTTACAGCTTTGGAAACTCTATGCGGCAGTTCTACTATGTCCTACAGGGTCGTTATGAGTCAGAATTGACTCAACGGCAGTTTGGTTTTGATATGTGTCATGGATTGAATTGTGTCCCCCAAAATATGTGTCAACTTGGCTAGGCCATGATTCCTAGTACTGTGTGGTCTTCTTCCATTTTGTGATCTGATTATCCTCCATTTTGTGATGTGTTGTAAATCCATTCACAAATGAAACCATTATCACAGCATAGAAAACCCTTTTTCTTAAATGTCTGGGGTTATGTTCCCATTTCAAAATGAGTTATCCATTATGTTATTGAGGTAGGGTTAGATTATGTTAATGAGAATTATGGTGGAATGCAATACCCTTACTCACTGATCCACGTAAGAAGAGTTTCCCTGGGGTGTGGCCTGCATTACCTTTTATCTTACAAGAGATAAAAGGAGAGAAAAGCAAGCAGAGAGGGAGGTACCTCCCATCACCAAGAAAGAAGAGCCAGGAGTGGAGTGCACCCTTTGGACCAGGGCTCCCAGTGATGAGAAACTCCTAGTCCCAGGGGAAGACTCATGACAAGGACCTTCCCCCAGAGCTGACAGAGAGAGAAAGCCTTCTTCTATAGCTAGCACGCTGAATTAGTACTTGTAGCCTCCTAAATTGTGAGAGAATAAATTTCTGTTTGTTAAAGCCATCCACTTATGGTACTTCTGTTGTAATAACACTAGATAACTAAGACAGTATGTAAGAAATAAAAGTGAAAATTTGAATAAAAAATAATGAGCACATTTTATAACTTTATTGTTCAACTTATTTACCTTAAATAATTGTTAACTATGTATTCATACCTGTTAAGTCCTCTAGTCATCCCCTAGTCATTAAGTTCCCCTTTTATATAAAATATAAATACCTAAGAACAGATTTTTTTTCCCATGAACATTATTATATCTACTTTGAGTAGCCTGTCTTCAAATTTTTGTGATTGGGAATAGCCCTTGTTTTCCCAGATTGAGAGACAGAGTGACAGAGAGGGAGATGGGGAGAGAGAGAGAGAAGGAAGCAAGCAGGAAGGCAAATGGTGAGTAAATTAGTGGCAGAGGAAGTCCCAACTGGGAGCTCTTTGTCTGTGGACACAATAACCATTTCACTGTCAGCTAAGCATGAGAGCACAAGACAATCAGACAGCATGAGGAAACACAGTATTGAAAAGAAAACCTGCCTCATTCCACTAATTAAAGCTTTTCTCTGACTGCAAATGCAGGAGAGAACAGCATGCAACAGGTTTTCTACTGAGCTTCATGTATTATGTAATTTGATGAAGCTATCCCTTGTCTTTGAATCATAAGGCTATACAGTTTTAGGTAACCCTTTCAAGACCCAATTATTTTCTCCTTTGAATTTTTTGTTGATACTGAGTTTTCACGAACAAAGACATACTGATTAAAGGACCAATTCTGAATTTTTTTTATGAGTTACAGATTTTGATGCCCATTATCTGAGATCCCATATGTCCCAGTGGTCCCTGGACAAAGTAAACTCTGCCATTATGAGTGAACGATAATATATATATATGTTTTTAAATTTTATTTCTTGAAAATTTGCAAAGCATAAAGTAAAACATGAAGACATCTGGCAACGACTACACATGTATTTTACTCTAGTCTCCTTCTTCTTAGACTTTTTACTATTTTTTATGAAACTTTTCAAAACATGGTAAAATGCATTGTGCCTTACTGCAAAAGCAGTACTTACAGCCCAATAAATAAAGCCAAGGGATTTTTTATCTCATGAATATTACCATTACTATGTATTATTCATTATAAAAAAAAGCAGACACAACCGTCCTGGAATACTGCAGAACTGCTCAGTGGTGCATTCCACCTGCTACCCATGGAAGTAACAATTGGGCCCTAAGATAGAATGTAGGATAAGAATAACTTATAGGAGTTCCAATCTCTTCAAAAGTACCACTGCAATGCATTATTCCTAATTGGAAAGCCATTATTTACTGCTCAGAAGCTAGAAAAGAAGGGAGCCAGTAACACCTGGAAAGAATGAATGGCGTAAAGGAGAAAATGGCCACTGTGACTGAATGGAGACTGGCAATAGCTTAGTCTCAAGATAAGTACATTCTCAGGAGAACATAGTAACAGGGAAAAATAGTGAGGAGGCTTATATCACAGAAATAAAAACAAACCTGTCAAAAGTTTAGAAAATTCATACACCCAGGAGGCATCACCTAAGACAATGCTCAATCTACATAAAAATGAGGCTCCCATTTAGGATTTTTGAGTTCCATGTATTTCAAAAGGCTCCCACCTGGAGGCTAAATGCTTTAAAATTGGGCTACCCCCTTTCCAAAGAACTCTAGAGGCATAAAAAGTGGATGGGATATCATATGTCACATGGGTCTTGAAAGGTGTAAGCTATTTCATATATATTTAAGTTCTGTTTTATTTTTAGAAAGCTCAAAATCTTTACAAGTTCAAATATAAGAACAAACATATAGTTAAACATAAAATTAGAGAAATGCAGATTAACTTTATTCATTGAATACAGGTATTTGTACCTTCTCTGAGCCAGCCAGGTATTGTGCTAGTTGTGCTACATGGATATACAGTTTCTTCCTTGAAGGAGTTCATGGTATAGATGATAGATACATAAATATTGTATAGCAAGTAACATTCTGAAATATGACTTTGAACTTTTCTTTCTCACTGTTAATTTATTTGGTGCTTTTCCAATCATTCATACCCATCCTGTATTCCTTGAGGAAAATTAACATTTTGATAAAGAATGCAAAGAAAAACAAGAGAAACATCTAATTTTAATTTTTTTTTTTTAACTTCCAGTATTCAATCTTCAGTACGGTAAAATAATGCCTAAGTGAAGCAGGGCTATGGCAAAGAATACAGAGAGAAAAAAGAAGTTAAAATTCTGCTCCCAACTCCCTGGAGAATAGATGCGCAATTACCTGGGATGAAAGGGGAGGCTGGAGATGAGGGATCCTGAGAGAAAGGAGATGGCCAAGCATAGTCTGGGGCCAGAATCAAGGAGCCCTGTAGAAGTGGAGCTAACACCAGTGTACCATTCAAGAGAGCGTCAGGCTGGTAGGTGAGACATGTCAGCTCTTATCCAGTAGAAAAAACAAAAGTAATCGTGAAAGCAATGCCCACCTAGCCAAACTCCTGTTCAGTCACTCTTCCCCAAAAACTTCTGAAACACTAGTAAAACACCTGAAGAATTCTCTGTAGTAGATAAAAAGGTAAATCTTTCCAAATGTGTACTTGGGTGAGACAGATAGTAATTAAAGCACACCTAGTTATTAATGTATGGAAACACTGATGGCGTAGTGATTAAGTGCTACAGCTGCTAACCACAAGGCTGGCAGTCTGAATCCACTAGGTGCTCCTTGGAAACTCTATGGGGCAGTTCTACCCTTTCCTATAAGGGCCACTATGAGTCGAAATCCACTCAACGGCAATGGGTTTGGGTTTTTTGTTTTTTAGTTATTAATGTAGTTACACAAAATAGTTATGTGTTAAAATAGGGGTATGGACCAGAGACTTTGACTTCAGGGAGAAAAAAAGCAACTAAGCTCCCTAGAGGAATGGAAAGTCTTCATTTGAGGAGTTGAAATATCACATAATCTTATAAAATTGGTAGGTGTTTGTTGGGAAGAGAGTCAAAAAAGACTGGCTGGGTAAGAACAGATAGAAAGAACAACATGGAGAATTAAATTGCATGTTCAGAGAATGATAGGCTTTAAGCATGGATGTGTTTGCACATATTATGGAACCATTTGTTCCTGCCTTCCAAAATATATTTAAGACTATAGAATGCTCAGTTAAAGAACAATAGATAAATACTTTCCACATGGTAAGGTAAGAAGTACCGAGAGATATTAAGAGAGAGAAGCTTTTAAAAATTCCTTGTTGAAGAGAAAGAATCATCATAGAGTGAGATGTTAGCCACTAATCTGAAGTATAATAGTTAAAGACAGAGGAACTGATATGATTAAAATAAGATTGATAAGAAAGATGTATCATAAACCTCAAATCAATAGCACAAGCACGAATCATATATTGCTACAGATCCCTCAGAGCAAAGCACCCAAGAAAGTGACCAGAACATGGCTATTCTGGCATTATTAGCATGAAGATTCAGAATCAGGTGAGAAAATCACTAAAATGGATAAAGGTAAGATTTTTAACACCAGAGTTAGTTAAACAGTGATCAATTCATAATAATAAAGATGTTGTAAGCTGCCATACACTTTGACTCATGGCAACCTTATGTACAACAGAATAAAACATTGCCTGGCTTTGCATCATCCTCAGTCACCAGCATGTTCAAGTCCATCAAGATAGCTGATACATACTTTACATTATAGTTATTATGAGTCTCAATCCACCACCACAACATATGCTAGTTACTATTGTAACTGCTTTCATATTGTAACTCATTTATTCATGTAAACTATCCCATGAGGTAAGTATCGTTATTATCCCCACTTGAGAGATGAGGAAAGGGAGCTAAAGAGAAGTTAAATAACTTACTACAAGCCACATAGTCAACAAGTGATTGATTTGATATTCAATGTTAGATAGTCTGCATTAGATTACGTGTGCTTATCAAAAGTCATATATTGTCTCTCTAAATTTGCTTCAGAACTTGAATTATCCCCACAGGGAGTGGCACATGCCTTAGTATTTTTATTAATTTATGCATTCATCAAAATTATATTATATAGTGAAACCAGCAAATGTAGGCTAATTGTTGAATTTTCTTTAAAATGCCTTATTTCAGTTTTAATTTAATTGCCTTGACTTTAAATTCTTCCTTTTCAGTCTTACATGCCTATAGAAGACACAATTTAAAAAGATTAAAAAATTAAAACTAGTATCTAGTGGCATCAGCTTGAAACTATAATCTCTAAAGTTACTTTTCAAATATCCAGTGTGCTTGTCTGTTCTACCCTAATGCGTGGCCTAGATAAAAAAGTTATTTATTCATAGTTTTCTTTCTTTTATTTTCCAAAACAAACATGATGAAGGACTAGTTACAATTTTCTTGATGGATTAAACACACAAAGTGCTTTAAACTTCCTCAGTGTGTTTCAGTTTTACACCTACCAAATATGGTGAAATATGACTAAAACAAACGTGAGTCAGAAAGTGCCACTGGATTTCGCAGTTGACCAGCAAAGTAATCTGGGATATCACTTCAAGAGATTGAAATTCTGTTAGTCTAGTTGTTCTTTTGTGGCTTCATTAAAACAGTGATTTATTACTATATTTGAAAAAATATGGATATTTTAATATTTATTTTAATTATGGAATTATACATAAATATTTATGAGAAAAAGTCATTCACAATCTTATATTCATGATGTTCTCTTTAACATTTTAGCATGTATATATTCAGATCTTCTCTCTCTCTCTACATATATACATACATATGTATATATATATATGGAGCCCTGTTACTATAGCGGAGCCCTGGTGGTGCAGTGGTTAAGCATTCAGGTGCTAACCAAAAGGTCGGCAGTTTGAATCCACCAGCTGCTCCTTGGAAACGCTATGGAGCGTTTCTACTCTGTCCTAGAGGGTTGCTGTGAGTGGGAATCAATTCGACGACACGTAACAACAACTGTCAACAACTACGTATATATACCGAAAACTCAAACCCCATTGCTGTCGAATCAATTGTTGATAGTTGTTGTTAGGTGCTGTTGAATTGGTTCTGACTCATAGCAACTCTATGTACAACAGACCAAAACACTGCCCAGTCCTGTGCCATCCTCACAATTTTTGCTATGTCTGAGCCCATTGTTGCAGCCACAGTGTCAGTCCATCTCATTGAGGATCTTCCTCTTCTTCACTGATCCTCTACTTTACCAGGCATGATGTCCTTCTCCAGGGACTGGTCCCTCCTCATAACCTGTCCAAAGTACGTGAGATGAAGTCTCGTCATCCTTGCTTCTAAGGAGCATTCTGGCTGTACTTCTCCAAGACAGATTTTTTTCTTTCTTTTGTCAGTCCATGGTATATTCAATATTCTTCCCAAACACCATAATTAAAATATATCAGTTCTTCTTCAGTCTTCCTTATTCATTGTCTATCTTTCATATACATATGAAGTGATTGAAAAGATCGCTTGGGTCAGGCGCACCTTAGTCCTTAAAGTGACATTTTTACTTTTTAACACTTTAAAGAGAACTTTTATAGCAGATTTGCACAATGCAAGGTGTCATTTGATTTCTTGACTGCTGCTTCCATGGGTGTTGATTGTGGACCCAAATAAAATGTGATATTAATGAAATTGTGCTATAATTTCCACATTTTGTTGGATCACCTTTCTTGGGAATAGGCATAAGGATGGATCTCTTCCAGTCAGTTGACCAGGTAGCTGTCTTCGAATTTTATTGTCATAGATGAGTGAGCATTTCCAGCACTGCATCGGTTTGTTGAAACATCTCAATTGGTATTCAGTCAATTCCTGGAGCCTTGTTTTTCACCAGTGATTTCAGTGCAGCTTGGACTTCTTTCTTCAGTACCGTCGATTCCTGATCATATGCTGCCTTCTCAAATGGTTGAATGTAGACCAATTCTTTTTGATACAGTGACTCTGTCTATTCCTTCCATCTTCTTTTGATGCTTCCTGCGTTGTTTAATATTTTCACCTTAGACTCCTTCAATATTGCAACGAGGCTTGAATTTTTTCTTCATAATAAGTAGAATAATACAAAGTGTATTAAATAAAATTTAATCTCCTTCAATTCATAGTAATACATAGTTCAGTTAGGTATTTAGGGAGTTTCTACTATTGAGGCAGACAGCCTCAGAGCCCAAACCTTCTAAGAGAGTCCTGCTCTGGCTTATCCTCCTACACCAAACAGAATAAGCTGCACATTCTTCTGAAATTGTCCTTGACAAGATAACCACAGAACAGGTCATAGATGGCCTCAACCCTCCTCTAGGCGGAGACTTAACATGCTAATAAAAGAAAATCCATCCCTTCCTCTAACCCGGAGAATCCAACCCTTGTCTAGAGAAAATGCATAATCATCCCCAAGCCCTGAGTGACTGTGTGAAGGTCAATCCTGAATATTCATGATGAATTTATGTTTGCTTGTCTGTTCTCTGTGATAGACCACCTCCCCAAGCTGCTTGCAAACAGTCTTGGAGGCAGCGGCCCTGATTGTTCCTTTCCTTGTACAAAAAAGTAAAGGCGTCTTTCTGATCTCCCACCTCGGCCTCTTTTTTATTGGCTGTAACAAGTCATGCCAAGCAGAACCTGGGATTCCCACCCAGCAACACTATACATAAGTGAAACAGGACTGAAAAGAGATGGTCCCTGGATGCAATGGCTCTACTGAGAAGAGAAATAGGAAGAGGATTACATTTAGATGGCATTGTTTGGAAATAATAACAAATGAGAGCAGAAGAAAGTAGTTATTTGAGGTGTTGAGGAATATGTAGAACTTGATAAGTGAAATTGATTTGTTGAGATAAACTTATGCTCTCAGATGATTATTATTTTAATAATAATGATTTATAAGATGTTATATGTCAGCTCTCAACAAAGACATCAGAAGTAGAGTATAAATATGCCTTTCTTTAGAAAATAAGAAATGGGGCAGAAACTGCATCTTGCAGCAAGACTCTACCTCAAAATATCCTTGTGAGGTTTAAATTAATTCAGATGAAAGATGTAAAGCTCTTAACACAAGCCTGGCTATCAAAAAAATGATTTGACCTTTACATTTTTAACTGCCGCACTGTAAGCCAGGCATTTTTGATACATTAGCTAAGTTTTTATCCAAAATAGCTGCAAAATGAGAATAATCTTCATTTTACAGTGAAGAAATTGAGTCTTAGAGAGGCTAAATACCATTTACAAAGTCATACAGGTCTTCAGGGCTGAATTTTGGATTAGCACCATTGTCTGTCTGACTCCAAACCAAGGCTTTTTATATTAAACCAAGACGTCCCTTTCTCTGTAATAACTGGTGATTTATATTTACAGTCAGATGTATAGTATGTTTATCATTTTTAAAATTATTGAGAAAAGAAGAGGCAAGATAATGTATTATAGCAGAAAAGGTGCTATCTTTCAGAAAGTGACGATTCATCATAAACATCAATTAGGTGGTGACTTTTAAGACTAGGACTTTATATAGCAGAATATAGAAATAGAAATATGTGATTTTGAAGGTAATTAATAACTGTAGGGTACACAATATTATTTGGTGTCAGAAAAACAAATTGTCAGATTTAATGAGAAAAAAAAGTGACATGCTTCCCTAGAGAGCATAATAGGATTAACAAAAATGTATAAGGATGTTGAAGCTGGTGATTAGCTGCAGTAGAAAAGTGGGTAAGTGCTTACAGGATCAGTGACAGATGAATAGGTGATAATTAAGGAATCAAAAGTTACAAAGAATACCTGAACGTAAGATAAGTTTTCATTATGTTTTGCCTGCTAAAGTAAATTATGCAACAAATGATACATAGTGGCTGAGCTAGGAGTTATAACAGGAAAAGTTCCCGAGAGGCCAAAAAATGAAAAAAAAAAAAAAATCGTGTAGGGATCATCACGCACAGGAGGTAAAAACGTGGTTAAGAGAGCAGGGTTTAGAGTCAAACATCTTACTGGTTATATTATATTGTTCAAATTTATTAATCATTCTTTGATTCACTTTTTAAAGTCGTTTATTAAATGAAAATAAAAATAGCACTTACCACATAGCTCTGTTTTGCTGCTTAATGAGATAAAAAATGTAAAGTGGAAAGTGCAGTGATTTGTATATATTCACCACCTGATGAAACATTAGCCCTTAAATTTGCCTCTTGACATGATTCATTGTGTCTGTGGCTTTCTTGACTCTTTCAACAATCATCCTGAAAATCGTATTACAGTATGATCAAGACAGACTTAATCAAAACCATTTTTATTCTTAGTAATGAAGCTAAGCTCCTGGATGAGTAGGACTCACCAAGCAAGATTCTTAAATATTTTTGGGAAAAAGATCCCTTTGAGAATTTAAGGAATGCTATGTAACAGTTTCCAGGTGCCCAGGTGGTCAATTAGGACAATAAGCCAAACAGAAGGTAGCAAACCTTTGTTCATTTACTGCAACTAAGTAAGCAAGAGGCCAAAAAGAAAGACACCCCTTTCTCAGGTAACCTTGCCCCAGGTAGGGGGAGGATTGTCTCACTGCTGAGAAGCCCCACACAAAAGACTTCCGCCTTTATATCCACCTAGAGAGCCAAGGAAGGAGTCTTGATGGTGCAGTGGTTGAAGCGCTTGTTTGTTACTTGTAAGGGCAATTGTTTGCACTCAGCAGCCACTCCGTGGGAGAAAGATGTGGCAGTCTTCTTCTGTAAAGATTACAGCCCTGGAAATTCTATGGGGAAGCTATATTCTCTACTACAGGGTCACTATGAAGCAGAATCAACTCAATGGCAATTGGTTAGGGGGCCAGAAGGAGGCTGAGGGGGAAAGGACTAGAAGTGAAAAGGTACTGAGTCAGAATGGAAAACACTGCCTTCGCCAAGTTCCCCTGATAAGGAGGTTTTGGCAGGAGTGCATGAAAAGTGCTTCATTAGAGTCCCTTCTTCTTAAGGAGGCTTCCAAACGGAGGCGCTAGTGCTAGGAATGCAAATATGCAAACGAGCTTAACTTGCTTGGAGAAGCCTGAGTCCTTGACTCAAACTCCTGTTACTGGCTGGAAGCTTGAGGCTCTTGCTTGGCATGACTCACAATGGCCAGTAAACGAGAGACCAAGGTGGGAAGGCAGAAAAGTGCCTTTATTTCATTGCTCAAGGAAAGAAGTCAGACAGAGCTGCTGCTGCCAAGATTGCTCCCTGAGGGTGAGGGGAAAAGTTACTTTTAAGGGGTTTGCAAGTAGGGAGTTGATACAAGTTACATCAACAACATTCTTAATCGTACTACACAGGTGCAATAGGGTTTACATATACCTTCCAAGCAAAGTAAGCAGAATTCTAATGCAAAGCTGTTGGGGAGGAAGCCAAGCAAAGGAAACAGGATTCTAATGCAAAAGCTACCAAATGAACTAAGCAAAGAAAGCAGGATTCTGATGCAAAGCTGCTTGAGGTAGTGGAATTTTCCACAGCCTGGGGAATCTGTCTTACTCCTGCCAGAGATTGCAACGCATGGTTAATACACTAAGCCTGTTGTGAAAAGGGCAACTTTCCCCCATTAGGCCTGTCAAGAAAAGTCTTGTAATTGCATGTGGTCAAGCCTGAAAGAAATAGGCAGCGTTCATCAGCGGAGCCCTAGGAGTTTGACTTGGGCCAGGCTCCCTCAATAGCCACAAACACTTTTTGCACACTATATTCTGTTGCATTGGATTTGCTTAAATAAACAAACGATCAGAACAACTTTTACAATAAATTGTGTTATTTCACCCCCCCCCCATGAAAAGGTTAATGCCTACTTTGTAAAGCAAATCCAAACAATAAAATATCACTTTTCCTTCTGCATAAAAATACATTTAAACAAAACTGCTGCAGTTTGGTCTGTGTAAAATATTGAACTTTTTCCATGGTTATTTATATGTCAATATCCTTATTATCCTTGAAAAAAAAAAGAAGTAGACTTTTGCTTATTTTTACATGTTGAAATTGTATATCCATTAAAATATGTAGCAGGAGAAACAGCTAACAGTAAAAACTATCTTTTTTGAGCACCTACTATACTCCTGGTAATGTCTATATTTTTTTATGTGTAACGAGAGCATTCCACAAAGTAGAAGCAGAAAACACTACATTTGTCCCATCCTGCATCACGTATCTTCATACCTACTCAGTGCACTATTTAATCCCTGACATTTGTTTGTGAAAAAGGCCCCATGACTTTTTTGTTCACTCTTAGGTAATGAAATGGAAACATTCTGACCAATTTAATAATCTCAAACTCAACTTCATATGACATTTGAAACACCTCCCTTCTGAATTGATTGTGGTTGACTTCTCCATTTATTCCTCTTAGTTATTTCCTACCCTTTTCCCCTTCCTAGGCAGTGTCTTATCGCTCCAGGATGGGAATTATGGAGACAGAAGAAAGGTATATGACAGCAAGGTCTCACCTTATTAGCACAAAAGAATCTGGCTATGATGCCCTATAGGAATGGTAGAGTCTTAATGTTGATCCGTAATTATTATTATCATTAGTTTCACTGGGAGCTTTCATGGCCCCCTCAGAAGGATCCTCACTAGATGATCGGCTTGCAGTGAACACCTCTTCTTTGTCTGGAGACTTACACTTAACCATCATGACTTCACCTGACACAGGAACACATATGATGACCTACATGCAGCATCTTATTACTGAGGTCACTTTTTGCATGGGAGGGATACTCTCGGCTATGGTTCCTGTTGGAGCCATGGTGGTTCAGTGGTTATAACCACTTGGCTGCTAACTGAAAGGTCATCAGTTTGAAACCCACCAGTAGCTCCATAGGAGAAAGATGTGGCAGTCTGCTTCTGTAAAGATTTACAGCCTTGGAAGCCGTATGTAGCAGTTCTACTATGACCAATAGGGTCACTATGAGTCAGAATCAACTTAACGGCAATAGGTTTAGGTTTTTGGTTTACAGTTCCTTTAAAAGGACCCTTGTGTGGTTTATTTGACTCTTAGTACACATGGGAAATAGGCACATTTCATCAGTGGAAGGAAGCATAGCCGTCTACCAGTGGAGCTCCCCTCTTCACTCTTTCATCACCCCAGCAGCTCCATCTGTAGCTTTTATCCTTTATATTCCTCAGGCATTATGCAAACTCAAAACACGTCAGAGGGAGAGGTTCCGGCAAAATGGCGCTCTAGGCAGAAGCACCACGGCGTCCCTCCACAGCAAAGATCCAAAAAACTAAGTCAAACAGAGAGTACAGCAATCTTGAAACCCTAAAACATCAAATGAAGACATAAAGAACTCAGCCAAGCACCAAATGGAATGAGAAAACTGACAGAGAATGGAGAGCAAGGAGAGATTCATGCAGAGGTCCCCTACCAGCTAACGCAGCGCGGATCCACCATCGTGGACTCCTATCGGAGACCAGCAAA
>NW_004444167.1:2314884-2331230 GCF_000243295.1 Trichechus manatus latirostris | reverse complement strand
AAAACCTAAAACTATAAAGATCGTGGAAAAAAAAAAAAAAAAAAATAACTACACAGATGGAATTCAATTCAGACCTAAAAAAAAAAAGATATGAGCAACATGATCACTTTCTCATTAAAATGACAATGTTTTTATTTTTTTTTAATATTACGTCTTGATTAAAAATAAACCTTTGCGTAAAATAAGGGCACTAGATACTTTTAATGCATAATAAAATTATATCATGCCTATGGGAAAAAAAAATCACGTCAGAGGACATACGAGAAGTTAACTAAGTGGTCATCTTGAATCCTTTTACGTATTGAAATAAGTTGAGGGACAGTGCTCCTATCCATTTGTTTGAGGTAAGCAATAAGTCACAGTCCACAAATAATCCTTTCCTAAGAGATTCAATTCTAACTATAGTCATCTTAAACTCAGTGTGCACATAGGTGGGTTAGTGCACCACTTTGGAATGTATGGGGCACTGGCAGTACTTATTTTCTTCTCAGACTTTGTTGTTTTTGCTGAAAATGAGGGAAAGAGAAAAAAAAAATTGGCTTTTAATTACACCTATATAATAACAGATGAGCCTCCACTACTTGCTATTTAATATTCTTAGCCAACACCAGAGTTTAAATGCATCAATTCTTCTTCTGTCTTCTTTCTTTTCTGTCCAGCTTTCACCTATGTATGAGGCAATTGAAAAGACCATGGCTTGAGTCAGGCACAGCAACTCAAAGTGATAAACGAAGTAATATCTGTGGTTTATAAAACTTTAAAGAGGCCTTTTGCAGCAGATTTTCCCAAAGCAACGCATTGATTTCTTGACTGCTGCTTCCATGGACATTGATTGTTGATCTAAGTAATACGAAATCATTATTATCTCCCCCAAACCACTCTCCTTCTGAGAAATTTGGGCAAAAATTTATAATATTTCAGTAGCGTACACGGCATTGCTAGTAGGACCTTATATATAACATGTATTATTAATACAGTTAGAAATTCTTACATTTTGGTGCACAGCAGCATCATATAATTCTGATTGATTTGTTTGGAAAGTTGTCTTTCCTTTTCTCTCTCTCTCTCAAGAAAAGAGAAACTTTGACACAAAATTTAATTAATTCTTTGATACTTACCCCGAGAAATTTTGTAGTGTACAGGGGAACTTTATTGCCTACTCTTCTTTCATAAAAAATAATTTTAAAAAAATCCTCAAAGAAACAATGATTCCAGCTCTAGCTCTGAGTTAAATAACAAATATAATGACAGTAGATCAGATAATGTATAGACTTATTGGGAAAGTATTTGATCAATATACACTCAAGTATAAAGTAGTAAGTCTTGTTGAATTCTAGATTTCTCTTTGTCTACATTAGATGCACTTCACAACATTGAAGACAGTCCTTCTGAATGTAAAGTCCATTGTGTTTCTTTCCTGAATAGGTTTAGGTGGCTGTATTTGTTATCTATTGCTATTTAACAAATTGCCCCAAAACTCAGCAACAGCAAACATTTATTATTTCATATTTTCTGTTGATCAAGAATTCAGAAACGACTTAGCTGGGAAGTTCTTGCTCAGGGTCCTTCAAAAGGTTGCAGTCAAGATATTTTCCAGGGCTATTGTCATCTGAAAGCTTGACTGGAACTGGAGGATATGCTTCTGAAATGACTCAGTCACATAACTATTGGCACAAAGCTTCCTCTCAGGCCATGTTTAAGCCTGATCGCCACAATCTGCCCTCTGACCTCCAAAGATAATTCATGTTCTTTGCACATGCAAATTTCATTCACACTCTCCTATATACCTCAAAAGTTTCATCCCATTGCAGCATCAGATTGAAATCTAGAAACTAATATAAATCAGGTCAAGTGTAGATGTACCTCCTCAGGTATAGTTCCTTAATTGCAGCTCCTCAAATATATTATCCATAAATTTGAAAAACTATGAACTAAAGAGTCAAGTTGTCTATTTGCACAAAATACAATTGTTGAACAAGCTATAGCATAAAATATTTAGGAGACAAGTGGGCAGAAGCATGCTGGCCCCACTCCAAAATTAGAGGACAAATGTAGTATTTTATATTTCCTATCACAAGGAAAGAAGCACAATTCCTCATGGATCTCCATGGGTTTTGAAGACAATATATTACATATCTAGGAAAATAATCTGGCCTGTATACTGTGATGCAAAAGTCTGCCAGATGTGAGTGAGGTCCAGAGAGTGACAGGCTCTTCAGCAGATCTAGGCTGTTTCTATCATGTCAAGTTTCCCTCTCTTGGGTCAGTTGTTCTGGGGAAAGCAAGTCGCCATGTTGTAAGCATCGCTATGGAAATGCTTATGTGGTAACTGAAGCCTCCTGTCAATCGCCAGGTTGGTGGTCTTGGAGTGGATCTGCCATCTCTAGTCAAGGTTTCAGTAGTATATGATATGATATGTTATGCTATGCTATAATGTAAAGTAATATAACATAACATAGCATAACATAGCATAGCATAGCATAACATAACATAACATTGTACAAACCAAAAAAACCAAACCTGTTGATGTCTAGTTGATTCCGACGCATAGCAACTCTATAAAACAGGTTAGAACTGCCCCCCATAGGGTTTCCAAGAAGCAGCTGGTAGATTTGAACATCTGACCTTTTGGTTAGCAGCCAAGCTCCTAACCACTGCACAACCAGAGCTCCTTAGAGTATAGTATAGTATAGTATAGAGTATAGTATAGTATATAGTATAGCATGATATAGTGTGGATGTGACGTGATGTGATGTGATGCAATATAATATGATATGTACGATACAATACACTATAATTATATGCAGAACTAACATCTTTGAATACTAATGAGTGAAGACCAGATGAATTGTGGAATGGCATCAAGGACATCACACATGAAAAAAGCAAGAGGTCATTAAAAAGACAGGAAGGGAAGAAAAGACCAAAATGCATGTCAGAATAGACTCCAAAACATACTCTTGAAGGTAGAGTAGCTTAAGCAAATGGAAGAAATGATGAAGCAAAAGAGCTGAACAGAAGATTTCAAAGAGAAACTCGAGAAGACAAAGTAAAGTATTATAATGTAAGGTGTAAATATCTGGAGTTAGAAAACCAAAAGGGAAGAACATGCTCATCATTTCTCAGGCTGAAAGAACTAAAGAAAAAATTCAAGCCTCAAGTTGCAATATTGAAGGTTTCTGTGGGAAAAATATTAAGTGACGCTGGAAGCATCAAAAGAAGATAGAAGGAATACAGAGTCACTACCAAAAAATATTGATTGAATTTCAGTCATTTCAGGAGGTAGCATATGATCAAGAATCGATGGTACTGAAGGAAGAAGTCCAAGCTACACTGAAGGCATCGGCAAAAAACGAGCTCCAGGAATTGATGGAATATCAATTGAAATGTTTCAGCAAATGGATGCAGCACTGGAAGTGCTCACTCATCTATGCCAAAAAATTTGGAAGACAGCTACCTGGCCAACTGACTAGAAGAGATCCATATTTGTGCCCATTCCAAAGTGATCCAACCAAATGGAGAAATTATTGAATGATATTAATATCACATGCCGGTAAAATTTTGCTGAAGATCATTCAAAAGCAGTCGCAGCAGTACATAGATAGGGAACTGCCAGAAATTCAAGCCAGATTCACAAAAGGATGTGAAATGAGAGTTGTCACTGCTGATGTCAGATGGATCCTGGCTGAAAGCAGAAAATACAAGAAAGATGTTTATCTGTGTGTTGTTGACTGTGTCAAGTTATTTGACTGTGTGGATCATAACAGATTATGGATAACATTGCAAAGAATGAGAATTCCAGAACCCTTAATTGTGCTCAGGAGAAACCTATACGTAGACCAAGAGGCGCTCATTTGAACAGAGCAAGGGGATACCGCGTGGTTTAAAGTTAGAAAAGGTGTGCGTAAGGGCTGTATTCTTTTACCATACTTATTCAATCTGTATGATGAGCAAATAATGAGAGAAGCTAGAGTACATGAAGAAGAATATAGCATCAGGATTAACAACCTGTGTTATGCAGATGACACAACCTTACTTGGCTGAAAATGAAGAGGATTTGAAACACTTACTGATGAAGATCAAAGACTACAGCCTTCAGTGTAGATTACATCTCAATATAAAGAAAATAAAAATACTCAAAACTGAACCAATAAGTTACATCATGACAAAAGGAGAAAAAATTGAAGTTGTCAAGGATTTCATTTTACTTGGATCCACAACAAACGCCCATTGAAGCAGAGGTCAAGAAATCAAATGTTGCATTGCATTGTGCAGATCTGCTGCAAAAGACCTCTTTAAAGTGTTAAAAAGCAAACATGTCACTTGAGGACTAATGTGCACCTGACCCAAGCCATGATAGTCAATCACCTCATATGCATGTGAAAGCCAGAAAATGAATAAGGAAGACCAAAGAAGAATTAATGCCTTCAAATTATGGTGTTGGCAAAGAGTATTGAATATACTGAAATTCCAGAAGAATAAACAAATCTGTTTTGGAAGAAGTGTAGCCAGAATGCCCCTTTGAAGCAAGGATAGTGAGACTTCATCTCACATACTTTGAACATGTTATCAGGAGGGACCAGTCCCTGGAGAAGGACATCATGCTTGGTAGAGTGGAGGGTCAGAGAAAAAGGGGAAGACCGTCAATGAGATGGATTGACACAGTGGCTGCAACAATGGGTTCAAGCATAACAACAATTGTGAGGATGGCGCAGGAGCGGGCCGTATTTCATTCTGTTGTGCATAGGGTTGCTATGAGTCGGAACCAACTCAACGGCACCTAACAACAACTACAACATTGAGTACAATGATTTTGTTTCCTTCTTGCTTTCTTTTTTCTATCATCCTTGCCAGGCTAGTGGACAA
Organism: Trichechus manatus latirostris; assembly: GCF_000243295.1. NCBI lineage: Eukaryota > Metazoa > Chordata > Mammalia > Sirenia > Trichechidae > Trichechus > Trichechus manatus. The sequence goes on along the minus strand of NW_004444167.1, from coordinate 2,326,364 downwards.
AAAGATGTTACTTTCCTGGGTGGGGATGGCAGATTCAATTTAGAAAAGGAGCAGAAGAGCTTAAAATTTAAGGGAGGGGGTTTTGGAAGTCAGACAGTTATAGAAGTTCCGAGAAAATAAATGCATTCTTCACCAACTCCTAAATTACACATGCACATGGGAGACTCAGAAGTCCAACAAACAACTGAAGGCCTGGAGAGATTTGTAAATATTCTGTGCCTTTCAATTTGTTCCTCAACTCAAACAGAGGTTAAGCAGCAAAGTTGGAAGACTTACTGACTTATGGTAACTGAGCATAACTTCTGTCCAAATAACTGGCTGACTGCTAAACTATACAGTCATAAAGAAAACCCCTAGGGAGCTAAGTTGAATAAAAGAGATATTAGTATACCAAGAGAGACAGGGTTTTGAAAACTTGAGTCAATCCAAGTGAATTGCCTGCTAAAACAAATAAACAAAAAGGTCAAAGAAGCCTCAGAGGAACCAAACACAATCTAAAGTCACTACTTTGAATTATCTAAAATGTCCAGTTTTAAACCACTTACACTGAGACATGCAAAGAAAAAAAAGAAGAAGTGAACCTCATATTAAAAATAGCGGCAGGCAATAAAAACTTTCTCCCTGTGGACTTTTATGTTGGTTGTAGCTGGCAATGGTTTTAAGAAAGCTATTAAAATACGGTCAATAAAGTAAAGGGACACATATTCAAATAAATAAGGGACTATATGTCAATAACGTGTGAACAAATAGGAAATCTCAACAGAGAAATGGAAAGTATAAAACAGAACTGGATGGATATTGCAGGGCTGAAAATTTAAATGATTTAAATAAAATATTCATGAGATGGGCTCAGGAGAGATGGTAGCAAAACATATCAGTGAACCCAAAAATAGATTTGCGGAGACTCTCTCAACAGAAGAACAGAGAGAGAAAAATATGAAGAAAAATCATAGAGCCTCACTGATACATAGAACAGGACAAAGCATTACAAAATATACAATTTAAGTCCCTGAAGGAGAGGGGAGATTTAAAGGAACAGTACAAATATTTGAAAGAATAATCGTCAAAACCTTCAAAGAATTGTTAAAAAAAGAAAACCTTTAACTTATAGATCCAGAAGTTAAGACAAAACTGAAATAGGATAAATGACAACAACAACAAAAAAAAAAACCCACAACTATAGTCAAGCTTCTGAGAGCCAAAATCAAAGAGAAAATCTTGAAAGCAGGAAGAGAAAAATGGTAACTCAGTTACAAGAGAATAACATCTGACTTCACATCGGAAATAACGGAGGTTAAAAGACATTGATATGATATATTCCTGTGCTGAAGCTGTCAACCAAGAATTGCATAGCCAGCAAAAGAAAATTTCAAAAAGTAAGAGAAGTATAGACCTTTCTCAAATATACAAAAATAAAGACAAATCATTGTAAAACCCAAGTGCTATGTGGAACATTAGTGAAAGTCCTTCAGGTGGAAGAGGAATGACACTGATGGTTAATTTGGACGTACAAGAAGAAACACAGGCTCTGAAAATAGTAAATTTTTTTGTAACTATATAAATATAAATATCCCCTTAATTTATTTAAAAGGCATAACCGTTTAGTCACATTTTATAAACACAGTATATTACCTTTCTGACTAATTTTAATGCATGTATGCGTGTGTGTGTGTGTGTGTGTGTGTGTTTATTTAATCACAAGTGCTCCTGGTATTTATATCTCACTTTCTTTTTCAATACAGCCTATTTATCTTAGAAGATATTTGTATTTTCAGTTTGGAAAACAATACAGCATTGCTGATTCACATTAAAAAAGAAAAATCAAAAGTGATTCTTTAGTCTAATTTTACACTGCAGGATTCTGACAAGTACTTTAAAAAATGATACTCTTGGGAATTGTTTATCATTACAGCATATGCTTCCTTTTGTACAAATGATAGAAAGTAATATTGATTTTCTAAATACAATTGTCATTAATTTCTTTTTTCTGAGAAAATTAAGAAATTTTTTTTTATGATTATAAAGCAATACACTTTAATTGTACATATTTTGGAAAACATCCACTTGTATAATGAAAGAAATGATAACCATATCTTACTCCCCAGAGATAAACACTGTACCATTTTATTTTCTTTCTTCAAATATTTGATATATGTGGTTGCTTATATAGATGTAAATATTGTAGATGAATCGATAGAAGGATAGATAGTGATAACTAATCCAAGACACTGTAACATAAATGTCTCCAAACGACCCCATTTCATAAGTTTTCCTTTTCTTTAAGAAATAAAATAGCTAGAATATCTATTCTAGGTTCTATAAACAATCCAGCATTTTTTTCTTGATTTGTGATAGTTTCCATATTTTTTTCCTTGATACCTCTTGCTCTAAAATCCTTACTCTATCTATTGGGTTTTAAATACAGGATTTTCTAAAAGGTATCATAATCCCTTTGCACTGTTATTTGCCAATGCAACTTTTCTTATCTTCATTAAGCCATTAAATTTATCATTCAGTCACATTTTTTGGTTATGTCAGTTTTCACACACTCAATTTTTTTTAACTGATCAACTTAAGTAATCGTGGGAAGTTTACTATGCTAGCCACTTTGTAAGGCATTGGGAATACAGACATGTGACAAAGCAAAGTTTCCTTTAATCATGAAGTTAATATCTAACTCTCTAAGATAATATGTGCAGGTGAAAATTTGTCAGAATCTGTCCTCTGGCCTTCTTAAACATATTCAAATATTGTATAACATAGCTTGGCGGAAATGTGGGTGTGGAAATTAATTACTATGACATTGTGCCATATGAAAATAATTATGGAGGATGATTAGGTAATTGAAGTATGATAATCTTATAAAGCCTCATGCATCTGTCAGTTTGTTGTACTGTGTGGGATTGCATGTTGCTGTGAAGCTGGAAGCTATGCCATCAGTATTCAAATACCAGCAGGGTCACCCATGGTAGACAGATTTCAGCTGAGCTTCCAGACTAAGACAGACTGAGAAGAAGGGCCTCGTGGTATACTTCTGAAAAGAATTAGCCAGTGAAAACTTTACAAATAGCAGCAGAACATTGATACAGTGCCGGAATATGAGCCTCTCAGGTTGAAAGGCCCTCAAAAGACGACTGGAGAAGAGCTGACTCCTCAAAGTAGAGTCGACATTAATGATGTAGATGGAGTCAAACTTTCGGGACATTCATTTGCTGAAGTGGCATGATTCAAAATGAGAAGAAACAGCTGCAAGTAGCCATTAATTATTGGAATGTCAAATGTACAAAATATGAATCTAGGAAAATTAGAAATCGTCAAAAATGAAATGGAACACATAAACATCAATATCTGTCTTAGTCATCTAGTGCTGCTATAACAGAAATACCACAAGTGGATGGCTTTTAACAAAGATAAATTTATTCTCTCACAGTCTAGTAGGCTACAAGTCCAAATTCAAGGCATCAGCTCCAGAGGAAGACTTTCTTTCTCTGTCGGCTCTGGAGGAAGGTCTGTGTCATCAATCTTCCCTTGGTCTAGGAGCTTCTCTGCACCAGAACCTCAGGTCCAAAGGACATGCTCTGCTCCCAGCACTGCTTTCTTGGTGGTAAGAGCTTCCCATGTGTCTCTGCTTGTGTCTCTCTTTTATATCTCAAAAGAGATTGGCTTAAGACACTATCCAATCTTGTATACGTCAACAGTATAACTGCTGTTAATCCATCTCATTATTAGATCATAGTGATTGAATTTACAGCACATAAGGAAATCACATCAGATTACAAAATGGTATACAAAATGGTACACAATTATACAGTACTGGGAATCATGACCCAGCCAAGTTGACAGATACTGTTGGGGACACAATTCAAACCATGACAATATCCTAGGCATCAGTGAGAAGAAATGGACTGGTATTAGTATTTTTCAATTGGACAGTAATATGGTTTACTACGCCCAGTTGACAACTTAAAGAGAAATGGTGTTGCATTCATCGTCAAAAAGAACATTTCAAGATCTATCCTGAAATACAACACTGTCAGTGATAGGATAATATCCATACACCTGCAAGGAAGACCTGTTAATAGAACAATTATTCAAATTTATGCACCAATGACTAAGACCAAAGATGAAGAAATTGAAGATTTTTGTCAACTTCTGCAGTCTGAAATTGATCAAACACGCAATCAGGATGCATTCACAATTACCGGGGAATGGAATGTGAAAGTTGGAAACAAAGAAAGATCAGTAGTTAGAAAATACTGCCTTGGTGATAGAAATGATGCTGGGAATCACATGATAGAATTTTGCAAGACCAAAGGCTTTTTCATTGCAATTACCTTTTTTCACAAACATAAGCACTGACTCTATATACATGTGGACCTCCCAGATGGAATACACAGGAATAAAATCGACTACATCTGTGGGAAGAGACAATGGAAAAGCTCAATATCATCAGTAACAACAAGGCCAGGTGCTGACTGTGGATCAGACCACCAACTGCTCATATCCAAGTTCAAGTTGAAGCTGAAGAAAATTAGAACAAGGCCACAAGAGCCAAAGCATGACCTTGAGTATATCCCACCTGAATTTACAGACCATCTCAAGAATAGATTTGATGCATTGAACACAAATACCAAGGACCAGACGAGTTGTGGAATGACATCAAGGACATCATCCATGAAGAAAGTAAGAGGTCATTAAAAAGACAAGAAAGAAAGAAAAGACCAAAACGGATGTCAGAAGAGACTCTGAAACTTGCTCTTGAAGGTACAGTAACTAAAGCAAATGGAAGAAATTATGAAGTCAAAGAGCTGAACAGAAGATTTCAAACAGCAGCTTGAGAAGACCAAGTATTATAATGACGTGTGCAAAGACCTGGAGAGAGAAAACCAAAAGAGTAGAAAACACTCTACATTTCTTAAGCTGAAAGAACTGAATAAAAATTTCAAGACTCGAGTTACAGTAGTGAAGGATTCTATGGGAAAAATATTAAACCATGCAGAAAGCATGAAAGAAGATGGAAGGAATACACAGAGTCATTATACCAAAAAGAATGGGAGGTAGCCGACGATCAGGAACCGATGGTACTGAAGGAAGAAGTCCAAACTGCACTGAAGGCATTGGGGAAAAATAAGGCTCCAGGTATTGATGGAATATCAACTGAGATGTTTCAACAAACAGATGCAGTGCTGGAAGTGGTTACAAGTCTATGCCAAGAAATTTGGAAGAGAGCTGCTTGACCAACTGACTGGAAGAGATCCATATTTATGCCTATTCCCAAGAAAGGTGATCCAACCGAAAGTGGAAATTATCGAGCAATATCGTTAATATCACACTCAAGTAAAACTTCCTGAAGATCATTCAAAAGCGGTTGTAGCAATACATTGACAGGGAACTGCCAAAAATTCAAGCCAGATTCACAAGAGGACATGGAACCAAGGATGTTATTGCTGATGTCGGATGGATCCTGGCTGAATGCAGAGAAGACCAGAAAGATGTTTGCCTATGTTTCATTGACTATGCAAAAGCATTCAACTGTGCGGATCATAACAAATTATGGATAAAGTGAAAAATGGGAATTCCAGAATATTTCATTGTGCTCTTGAGGAAACTGTACATAGATCAAGAGGCAGTTGTTTGAACAGAACAAAGGAATACTGCCTGGTTTAAATTCAGGAAAGGTGTGCATCAGGGTTGTATCCTTTCACCATACTTATTCAATCTGTATGCTGAGCAAATAATCCAATAAACTGGATTATATGAAGAACGGGGCATCCGATTGGAGGAAGATTCATTAAGAACTGCATTATGCAGATGACACAACCATGCATGCTGAAAGTGAAGACGACTTGAAGCACTTACCGATGAAGATAAAAACCACAACCTTCAGTATGGATTAGTCCTCAACATAAAGAAAATAAAAATCCTCACAAATGGACCAATAAGCAACATCATGATAAATGGAGAAAATACTGAAGTTGTCAAGGATTTCATTTTACTTGTATTCACAAAAAAACACCCATGGAAGCAGATTTCAAGAAATCAAAAGATGTTTTGCACTGGGCATATCTGCTGCAAAAGACCTTCCTAAAGTGTTAAAAAGCAAAGAAGTCACCTTGAAAACTAAGGTGTGCCTGACCCAGGCTTTGATGTTTTCAATCGTCTTACATGCAAGTGAAAGCTGAATGATAAATAAGAAAGACCAAAGAAGAACTGACCTGTTTGAATTGCAGTGTTGGTGAATATTGAATATACCATTGTCTTAGGCTGTGTACTCTAGAGAACCAAAACCAGTAAAGCATATATATATAGAGAGAGAGTGAGTGAGTGAGAGAATTATATCAAGGAAACTGTTCACATGATTGTAGAGGCTGGAAAGTCCCAAGTCCATGGATAAGAATAGAGGCTTCTCCTGATTCATGTAGCTGCAGGGGCTGGTGATCCCAAGATCAGCATGTCAGACAGCAGGGCTCTTTCTCACAGGCTCTGAAGGTTGATGAACTCCAAGATTGGCAGGCAAGACTGCAAGGCTTCTCCTGATTCACATAGCTGCAAGGGCTGGCACACCCAAGGTCGACAGGTAAGCTGCTAGCTCAAGTCCCAAGAACCAGAGGTCAGATGAATGAGAGGCAGCTACAGGATTCAGAACAAGCCAAAAGCCTTGGCAAGGTCAGCAGGAAGGAAGTAGGTGGCAGAGGGCAGAAAGATGAAGGCTGAGGGGACAGGGAGTTGCCACAGACCCCACCCCCACAGTACCACCCAGCAGATTCCATCATGGGGGTGATCATATATCAAATTTCAACAGGGAAGTGATCACAACATTATACAACTGCCAAAACACTGAGAATCATGGCCCAGCCAAGTTGACACATAATCTTAACCATCACAACCACGGACTGCCAAAAAACCAAAAAATTTGTCTTGGAAGACATACAACCAGAATGTTCCTTAGGAGAAAGATGGCGAGACTATGTCTCACATGTTTTGGACATATTATCAGAAGGGATCAGTCCCTGGAGAAGGACATCATGCATGGCAAAGTAGAAGATCAGCAGAAAAGAGGAAGATCTTCAACAAGATGAACTGACACAGTGGCTGCAGCAATGGCCTCAAGCATAACAATTATTGTGAGGATGGAGCAGGACCGGGCAGTGTTTCCTTCTGTTGTACATAGGATCACTATAAGTTGGAAATGACTCGATGATACCTAACAACAATGACAATCTTACACATCTTAACTAATATGAATCTACCAGTTTCTCAAAAGTAATTGGAATCACTACTTTAAGGCAACAATTTGAAATACATTAAATAATATTGATTAGAAAAAAAAAAATGATATGCTAATTATGGATCCAGAGATCCACATGTACTTGGAGAACACATAGTCATATAATTTAATTTTCTTTCTTAGTAAACATTGAATCAGTGAGCTTGCTATGTGTTAGGTATGCCTGCTTGTATTTTTAGGGGAATATTTATTTGTTCAATGGAGTTTTCATATTCAACATCTCAGTTAAAGATACATTTCTTCTCAGTCTACATCTAGAATTTAATTACCTATCAGTCTGTGAACACAGGGAACAGGACAATGAGAGAGTACTAAGGAAAAAGAAATAAATTATCACTTATATATTGAGTCTTTTTCCCTTTGAGGCTTTTAAACTAACCACAACAACAACAACAACAACAACAACAACAAAAAACCCTAGTTTAGATGATAGCCACCACACAAGAAATGAATTTAACAAATATAAATCTATGACAGGAAGTTTGTTTTATCTGGTTACTTTGATCATAAAGTTCGCACCACCCACACTGTTAGTCTTATGTCTTAGTGATTAAATACTTGTGAGTAATATGGTGATATAAAGCCAGACAGATACTATCAAATTTCAGTAACCAATGATCTACTCACTGTGATGTTTGTTTCCCTCAGTCTTTTATCCACAGCTTAACTCATTTGGTAAATATTAAAGTTCACATGAGGAGAAAATCTGAGTATTTTATTTGTAACATTGAAACACAACCAGATGTGACGAGGTAAAGGTAAAAGTGATCATAAAAAATTTCATAGAAGATAACAGAGAGCAGTTTGAACCAACTAGATTTTATGCTCTGGGGAACACATAAGCTGAAAAATCTACTAAACAAAGTGAATAGTATGAAAACACAAATAATGGTAAAGGTTTTTATAAAATGCTGCTTATTATTCTCTTATACTTATCTAAGCCATAAAATTCTTTCCCAGAAATATACCTAAGTTAGCTATTTCCATAAAGGTTTCTAAACATGAATTACTCTACATTTAAAGTGGTTAACTCTATTTGCAGATTATATTGGGTATTGCTTTAAGACTCAGGTTAGATTGGATGTAAACCTAGCATTTCATTTGGCCTTGTGATTTTATGAAATAATTGTAAAAGGGCATTTGTAATTGTTGTAAATGAATTTATTTTAAAAAATTCATTTTTGCTTACAGCTAAACATGACAAGATAAAGTAGTATCAAGTCAATTTGATACTCAACATTACCCACAGAGATACACATGAAGGAACAAATAACCCCAACACATTTTTTAAATGAAAACAGAAAATCATATGATGAAAATAGATATTTATTTGTTCATTTATTTTTTAATTAAAAATATATTTAATCAAACCCCATGGAGGATAAATACAAAGAAAACAACATTTAAGGATACCTTGGTCAAATACTGACCACTAAGGGCATAGTGGAAACCCTGGTGGTGTAGTGGTTAAGAGCTACGGGTGCTAACCAAAAGATCAGCAGTTCGAATACACCAGGCTCTCCTTGGAAACTCTATGGGGCAGTTCTAATCTGTCTAATAGGGTCGCTATGAGTTAAAATCGACTCGACAGCAATGGGCTTTGTTTTTTTTTTTTTTTTTAATTTTAAGGGCATAGTGGAATTCTTATAAGTAACTGGTAGGATTTACACAACAATATATTCTGGAAGCATAGATAAGAGTAAGAGTTAATTTTTCCCAGAAACTATGAAAACCAGAGAAAAGTAATACATAATTAAATTGCTTAAAGAAAATAACTGCCAACCTAGATTTGTACATCTAGTGAAGACACCTTTCAATATTGAAGGAGAAACAAAGATATTTTCAGATAAAGACAAGCTGAGAGTATTTCTTACAAACAAGGCTTACACTAGAAGTAGAAATTTCCTCCAGATGGATTTTGAATCTAAATGTGAATAGGAGAACAAGAAAACTTTTAGAAGAAAATACAGGAAAACAAATTATTGACCTTGCCAAAAACACAAATTAATTGCTGTCAATAAATTGTGCACCTGTGAAAAGTTAAATTGGAAAAAGTTGTGTGATAGATATATTTACAGCAATGACCAAAAAAAAAAAAAAGAGTAACAGCTGAAGCTTCTTATGTACAACAAAAAAATTTCATGGAATTTGACTCCTTGTTTGGAAGTTTAGGGTCATGGTTTCATAGGATGTTCCAGTTAATTGGCCTAATAATGTATTTAGTGCTTCTGTTCTACTTCCTAGCTCATTGTGTAGTGCCTGAGGTCTTGAAAGCTAGTGTCATGGATTGAACTGTGTCCCCCAAAAAATGTGTGTAACAATTTGGCTAGGCCATGATTCCCAGAATTGTGTGGTTGTCCTCCGTTTTGTGATTGTAATTTTATGTTAAAAAGGATTAGAGCGGAATTGTAACACCACCCTTACTCAGGTCACATCCCTGATCCAAAGTAAAGGGAGTTTCCCTGGGGTATGGTCTGCGCCACCTTCTATCTCTTGTAAGAGATAAAATGAAAGGGAAGCAAGCAGAGAACTGGGGACCTAGTACCATCAAGAAAGCAATGCCAGGAGCAGAGCGCGTCCTTTGGACCGGGGTCCCTGCCCAGAGAAGCTCCTAGACTGGGAAAACACTGAAGAGAAGAAGGCCGACAGAGAGAAAAAGTCTTTCCCTGGAGCTGAAGGCCTGAATTTGGACTTTTAGCCTGCTTTGACTGTGAGGAAATAAACTTCTCTTCATTAAAACCAACCACTTGTGGTATTTCTGTTATAGCAGCACTAGATGACTAAGACAGCTAGCAAACTGCCGTCCAAGCTGCAACAATTGGTCTCTATTAACCTGCAGCAACAGAGGAAGAAGGAGAGTCAGGAATAGAAGTAGGAAATGGAATGTGAGGCTAATTGCTCCCATGAACAACTGCTTCCTTTGCTATGAGATCAGAAGAACTGGATGGTGCTTGGCATGCCATTACTGGACATTTTGATCAAATATTCAGTAGAAGAATTCTGATGAAAAGGGGAAAAATGCAGAACAAAATTTGAAATTCTCATGAAATCCAGACTTTCTTGAGCCACAGAGGCTGAATAAACCCCCAACACCATTGCCCTAAGATAATCCTTAAACCTTAAACAAAAATATTCCCTGAAATTTTCTAAAAGTCAGACATAGTTTAGCTTAACTAGTAAACAAGGTCTGACTTGAGCATTATTCTCTTTTAAGATCTATCTATATGGTATTAAACTGAAACAGCAACTGGAAAGATTACATGGGAACATTATGTTAATGGTGGAGGAATAACTCAGAAAAGGAGGGTGAGAATGGTTGAACAACTTGAGGAATGTAATCAATGTTACTGAATTACACATGTAGAAACATGAATTGGTGCATGTTTTTGCTGTGTATATTCTCAACAACAACAAAAGAATGATTTTTAAAAGTATTAAAATAGACTATATTTAGATGGTTTTTTGCCAATGCTTTCAGTGCAGCTTGGACTTCTTGCTTTAGTAACATTGGTTCCTGATCATACCCTACCTCTGGAAGTGGTTGAATGTTGACCACTACTTTTTGGTATAGTGACAGTGTGTATTCCTTCTGACTTACACATCTAGTACTGCTATAACAGAAATACCACAAGTGAATGGCTTTTAACAAAGAGAAATTTATTCTTTTACAGTATAGTAGGCTACAAATCCAATTTCAAGGCATCAGCTCCAGGGGAAGTCTTTCTCTGTTGGCTCTGGAGGAAGGTCCTTGTGATGTATCAGTCTTCCCTTGGTCTGGCATTATCTCAGCACAGGAACCTCAGGTCCAAAGGACACACTTTGTTTCCAGCACTTTTTTCTTGGTGGTATGAGGTCTCCCTGTCTCTCTGCTCACTTCCCTCTTATATCTCAAAAGAGATTGGCTTAGTCTCAGCAAAAACAAAACCTAAAAAAACAAAAGAAATGAAAAAAAATCCACAAATAAAAGTAACTCAGCACAAGAGAGTAAGAAGAACAAAGAAAACGTCAGCACCACAAAGAAAAGCACTACAAAATGACAACAACAAACCCACATCTATCAGTAATTACACTGAATGTAAATGGACTCAATACACCCATAAAGAGATGGAGAGTGACAGAATGGATAAGAAAACAGGATCCTTCAATATGTTGTCTACAGGAGACACACCTTAGAAACAAAGATGTGAATTTA
>NW_004444167.1:2276845-2312905 GCF_000243295.1 Trichechus manatus latirostris | reverse complement strand
AGAGCGTAGTCAATGTCACTGAACTGTGCATTTAGAAATTTTTTAAATGGTGTATCTTTGGCTATGTGTATTTTCACAAAAAAAAAAAAGAGGTTGAGAAGTTAGAGAGTTGATATGTTGTGGGGTTGTTAACCAATGTTATAAAACAACATGTGTACTTCTGTTTCATGAGGTACTATTTGTTCTGTAAGCTTTCACCTGAAGTACAATTAAAAAAAAAATTAAATTAAAAAAAAAAAGAGAGATTGGCTTAAGACACTATCTGATGTTGTAGACCTCATCAATATAACTGCCGCTAATCCATCTTATTACATCATAGTGATAGGATTTACAACACATAGGGAAATCACACCAGATGAAAAAATGGTAGACAATCATACAATACTGGGAATCATGACCTAGCCAAGTTGACAGATATTTTTGGAAGACACAATGCAATCCATGACACCTTACATTTTCTTTTAATGCTTTCTGCATCGTTTAATATTTTTCCCGTAGAATCCTTCATTATTGCAACTCAGGGCTTGAATTCTTGTTCTTCAGTTCTTTCAGCTTAAGAAATGTCATGAGTATTCTTCCCTTTTGGTTTTCCATCTCAGGTCTCTGTACATGTCGTTATAATACTTCGTCTTCTCAAGCTGCCCTTTGAAATATTCCATTTAACTCTTTTACTTCATCATTTCTTCCTTTTGCTTTAGCTACTCGACATTCAAGAGCAAATTTCAGAGTCTCTTCTGACACTCATTTTGGTCTTTTATGTCTTTCCTGTCTTTTTAATGATCTCTTGCTTTCTTCATGGGTGATGTCCTTGATATCTTTCCACAACTAATCTGGTCTTCAGTCATTAGTGTTCGACTCAACAAATCTACTCTTGAGACAGGTGGGATATACTCAAGGTTATACTTTGGCTCTTGTGGACTTGTTCTAATTTTCTTCAGTTTCAACTTGAACTTGCATATGAGCATTTGGTGGTCTGTACTGCAGTTGGCCCCTGGCCTTGTTCTGACTGATGATATTGAGCTTTTCCATAGTCTTCTTTCACAGATGTGGTTGATCTGATTCCTGTGTATTCCATCTGGCAAAGTCCACGTGTAAAGTCACCGTTTTTGTTGTTGAAAAAAGGTATTTGCAATGAAGAAGTCCTTGGTCCTGCAAAATTTTATCACGCAATCCCTGGCATCTTTTCTATCACCAAGGCAGTATTTTCCGATTACCGATCCTTCTTTGTTTCCAACTTTCCGGTTCCAATGAACAGTAATTATCAGTGCATCCTGCATGTTCGATCAACTTCAGACTGCAGAAGTTGGTCAAAATCTTCAATTTCTTCATCTTTGGCCTTAGTGTCTGGTGTGTAAATTTGAGTAATTGTCATATTAACTGGTCTTCCTTGTAGGCGTATGGATATTATCCTATCACTGACAGCATTGTATTTCTGGATAAATATCGATGATGAATGCAACGCCATTCCTCTTCAAGCTGTCCTTCCAAGCATAAGAGACTATATGATTGTTTGAGTCAAAATGGCCAATACCAGTCCCTTTCAGCTCACTAATGCCTAGGATATTGATGTTTATGCATTTCATTTTTGATGATTTTTAATTTTCTTAGATCATACTTCGTACATTCCACATTTCAGTTATTAATGGAAGTTTGCGGCTGTTTCCTCTATTTTGAGTTGTATCATGTCAACAATGAAGACATCAAAAGCTTGACTCCATTCACATCATTAAGGTCGACTCTACTTTGAGGAGGCAGCTTTTCCCCAGTCGTATTTTGAGTACCTTCCAAACTGAGGGGTTCATCTTCTGGCACTGTATCAGACAATGTTCTGCTGCTATTCATACAGTTTTCACTGGCTAATTCTTTTCAGAAGTAGACCACTGCGTCCTTCTTCCTAGCCTGTGTTAGCTTGGAGGCAAAGCTGAAACCTGTTCACCATGGGTGACTGCTGCTATTTGAATACCAGTGGCAGAGGTTCCAGCATCACAGCAACATACAAGTCCCACAGTAAGACAAACTGACAGATGCATAGGAGATTTACTTTCTAGTGAGTGGAAAATTAATCCTACAAAAATTCAGGTGCCATCCACCTCAGTGAAATTTTATTGGTCCAGTGATGTGGGGCATGTTCAGATATTCCTTTTAAAGTGAATGATAAGTTATTGCATCTGGCCCCTCCCACAACTAAAAAGGAGGCACAAACCTAGTAGGTCTCTTCAAATTTTGGAGGCAACATATCCCTCATTTGGATTTGCTACTCTGGCCTATTTACCATGTGACTCAGAAAGCTGCTAGTTTTGAGTGGGGAAGGCTATGCAACAGGTTCAGGCTGCAGTGCAAGCATCTCTGCCACTTGACCACATGATCTGGCTGAGTCTTTGGCAGGCCCCTGTTGATGAATCACTGCACATACCCTTAGGATTTTGGAGCAAAGCTCTGCCTTCCTCTGGAGATAACTACTCTCCTTTTGAGAAATAGTTTTTTGCTTATTATTGGACCTTAGGAGAGACTGAATGCTTAACCATGGGACACCAAGTCACCATGTGGCCTAAGCTTCCCATCATGAACTAGATGTTGTCTGACTCACAGAGCCCCGAAATTGCATGTGCAAAGCAACACTCCATCATTCAACGGGAATAGTATATACAAGATAGGTTCCAAGCAGTACCTGAAGGCACAAGTAAGTTGCATAAGGAAGTGGCTCAAATGCCTATAATCTACACTCCTGTCACATCACCTTACATCTCTCAGTCTGCACCTACAGCCTCATGGGGAGTTCCTTATGATCAGTTGACTGAGGAAGAGAAAACTCATGCCTGGTTTACAGTTGAAGGGGCGTTTCCTTGGGGGTGTGGCCTGTGTCCAACATAGGTGGACTTTCTTGCAAGGTTCGTGGGCGTTTTCTCGCTCTGAATCCTGCAGCTGGCTCCTGTTCATCTGACCTCTGGCTCTTGGGACTTGAACTAGCATCTTACCTGCTATCTTGCCTGCCAATTATGGGATTCATCAGTCTTCACATCCTATAAGCCAGAGCCCTGCTATCTAACTTGCCGATCTTAGGTTCACCAGCCCCTGCAGCTACGTGAATCAGGAGAAGCCTCCAGCCTGACCCACAGGCTACAACCACATAAGCTATTTCCTTGATCTAAATCTCTCTCTGTATATATATTTATATGATTTGCTGGTTTTGCTTCTCTGGATAATTCAGCCTAAGACAATTGGTTACAGGAAAATACACATTAAAATACAGTGCAAAGCCAGATGTTGACAAAATGTGGAACACTTGCAACTAACATTCACTGCTGGTGTGAATTTAAAATACTATTACTCCTTTGTACATCTGTCTGTTACTATGTACTGAAGCTGAATATATGCATACTCTATGAACTTGAAACTCTACTTCTAGGATTATATTCACCAAACTTGCCTACATATAGTCTCCAAATTCATGTACATGAATGTTCATAGTAGTACTATTTATAACAGTAAAAAATGCATACTACTCAATAAAACATCAACAGTAGCATGGATAAATAAATTGTGGTACATTCACATATAATATTATACAGGAATTAGAATGAATGAATGAATATTACATATAACAATATGAATGAATCTAATAAAAAAGCATATTAAGCGAAAGTATCAAGACACAAAACAGTACATACTGTATGATTCCATTTATATAAAGTTGAAATATATGTATGATGAATATTATGCTAGTAATTCTCTATAGGTGAAGCTTGATTAGTGTCTGAAAGAGAGTTTCTTGATTGCTAAAATGTGCGTTTTACCCTGGGTAGTGAAATTTTATTGTGCTGACATTTATGATTTTTTCACTTTTCTGTGATATTTTAATAAAAATCAAAGAGAATGGAAAATCTAGAATGGCTAACTGTGAGTGTGTAATAAAGTGTTAAATAAAGGTGTTTGAAACTTTTTTTCAAGGAAAAAATGGACATCTTACACACACATACACATATGAATTCACAAAAAAGAAAAAAGACATATAAAAACATGAAAGTGGTTATTTTTTATCACACATTATGGATTATTTTAAAATTATTTTTGTTTAGGTTTTTTTTTTTAAAATTCTCTAACATAAACAGGAGCTCTGGTGGCTCAATGGTTAAGAGCTTGGATGTTAACCCAAAGGTCGGCAGTTCAAATCCACCAGCCGCTCCTTGAAAATCCCAGCGGTCAATTCTACTCTGTCAAATAGGGTCGCTATGAGTCAGAATCGACTCAACAGAATGGGGAACATAAGCAAAGTTATTTTTCTTTAATAAGAACAAAATTATTTTAAGATTTCAGTGAATAGGGGCAATTGTGTTGGAGGGTGGTAAGAGAAACTATCTCAGCTTCTGAATTCTGAACCATGGTGTCTTAGGCTGGGTTCTCTAGAGAAGCAAAACCAGTAAAGTATATAAATATATATATAGAGAGAGAGATTTATATCAAGGAAACAGCCCACGCGATTGTAGAGGCTAGAACGTCCCAAGTCTGTGGATCAGGGTAGAGGCCTCTCCCAAGTCACGCAGCTGCAGAAGCTGGCAAGCCCTAGATCGGCAGGTCGGAGAGCAGGTCCCGCGCACAGACTGTGCAGATTGACGAATCCTAAGTTCAGCAGATAAGCTGACAGCTCAAGTCCCAAGAACTGGAGATGAGACGACAGGACACAGACGCAGAATCCAGAGAGAGCAAAAAGCCAGAATGTCTGCTTTTATTCAGATGCGGGCTGCACCCCCAAGGAGACTCCCTTTCATCCAATTGGCTACTCACAGTATATTCAATCATGGGAGTAATTACATTAAAACACTGAGAATCATGGCCCAGCCAAGTTGACACACAATCTTAACCACAACACATGGTTTTTTTACTCCAGAAATTTTTCTTTCAATAAAAATAACATTGACATTTATATATTTATTATAACTATTCTACTATGAATATGTGTTGTTAGATATAACAGAAATGCCATATGTATTGTATATGAAACTTTCATTGTGGCCACTAATTTCAGAACTTAATTAAGTTTGTATATTTAAAATTTGCCTTGGACTCTTCATAAGCCCAAATATATTTGCCTGATAGAACAAGAAAGGTCTCTCATCATGTATCTCCCTGCTGGGCTGCCCTTACTGCCTTTGCTTGCATGAAGTTATGCCTTATTGCTTCACACGCTGTATCAATATGTCATCTTTGCTCTATCATGCTCATTGCCTCCACATTAGTCTGCTACAGTAGAACTGTTCTGTAATCTTATATTTCTTTTCCTAAATTACTTTTGCAGATTGCATAAACTACACACACAAACACATACATACACTTAAAAGCAAAAGTAAAAAATAAAACAAAATTACCCAAAACCTTAGCACCAACCCATGGATAAACAACTTTATTATTTTGAAGTTAAGAGCCAAAATGCCTGGATTTACATCCTAACTACCATGCTTGCTAACTATGTGATGTTAGGCAAGTTATATAACTTATCAGTGCCTAGTATTTTTAATCTACAAAAAGAAAATGAAAATAGTAGCTATGACATGGGGATCTTGTGAGAGTTGATATAATTTATATAAACAATTAGAACATGGTCTAGCACACTGAAAATATGATAAAAGTGTTTGTTTTCATATTATCATTAATATTATTTTTGTTGCTATTCTTTCTCCCAACTTGTTTTCGTTCGGTTTCTCATAGTTGAGAATACATCAAATGCCTAATTTTGTTTACTGGTTTTAAATGAACATTTATTCTAGAAGATTTCTCAAATCATTAAAAGAGATTTTTATGAACTACAAATGATGATTTTTTTGTGTGTGGTGTACCATACTTGTCTTGAAGTTTTCCCTCGGCTAGGTATCTAGATCTTTATTTATTATTCAAAAATAAGCAATGTTGCAATTATCATGTTTGTACATAAATATTTACCTGTATTTCAGAGTATTTCCTGAAGATAGATTCTAGTAAGTGGGATTACTAGGATAAAGAACATTAAATTTTAAACTTTTTACTTAATACTTGTGTTATAGATTGAATTATGTCCCTTCAAAAGATATGTTGAAACCCTAACCTCAGTCCCTGTGAATGTGAACTTGTTTGAGGGAATATGGTTTTGTTTTGTTTTCTTGGAGATCTAATCAGTTCAATTAACGAATCTATACTGGAGTAGATTGGCTCCTAATTTTAATCTCTTCCGACTGACATCTTATAAAATAAAAGGACACAGAAAATAGAGCACACAGGGAGAAGATAGTATGCAAAGATCTGTCTACAATCCAAGGAATAGCAAGAAACTCCCAGGGCTACCAGAAATTGAAAGAGATAAAGAAGTGTCTTCCGTTAGAGTTGACAGAGAGAGAGAGCATAGCCCTGATGATGCCCTGAATTTGAACTTCTAGAACCCATTATGTGACATTTTGTTATGGTAGCCCAAGGAAACTAAGACAACATGATATATAAAAATATATTTAATGCATATGTAAGTTATATAGCATCATAACAATGTTGTCCAATATACCTTTCTGTAATAATGGAAATGTTTCATAATCAACTTTGTCCAATAGAGTAAGCACTAGTCTCAGGTACCCTTGGAACATGTGAAATGTGGCTAGTGTGGCTGAGAAACTGATTTTAGATAGCTAGGTGTGGCTTCAAAGAAGGATTCAGAAGAGGACATGGAACAAGGGATATCATTGCTGATGGATCTTGGTTGAAAGCAGAGAATAAAAAAAGATATTTACCTGTTCTTTATTGACTGTTCAAGGGCACTCAACTGTGTGGATCATAACAAATTATGGATAACATTGAAAAGAATGGAAATTCTGGAACACTTAATTGTGCTCATGAAGAGCCTATACATAGACAAAGAGGTAGTCACTGGAACAGAAGAAAGGGATACTGCGTGGTTCAACATCAGGAAAAGTGTGTGTCAGGGTTGTATCCTTTCACCATACTTATTCAAAGTGTATGCTGAGCAAATAATCTGAGAAGCTGGACTATATGAAGAAGAACAAGGCGTCAGGATTAGAAGACTCAGTAAAAATCTACTATATACGGATACACAACCTTGCTTGCTGAAAGCAAAAAGGACTTGAAGCACTTACTGATGAAGATCAAACACTTCAGCCTTAGTATGAATTGCACCTCAACGTAAAGAAAACAAAAATCCTCACAACTGGACCAATAAGCAACATCATGATAAACAGAGAAAATATTGAAGTTGTCAAGGATTTCATTTTACTTGGATCCACAATCAATGCCCATGGAAGCAGCAGTCAAGAAATCAAAGGACATTTTGCATTAGGCAATTCTTCTGCAAAAGATGTCTTAAAAGTGTTAAAAAGCAAAGATGCCACTTGGAGGACTAAAGGTGTGCCTGAACCCAGCCATGTTATTTTCAACCTCCTCATAGGCATGAAGAGCTTAATAAGGAAGAATAAGGTAGAAGAAGAATTGATGCTTTCAAGCATGGTGTTGGAGCAGAATAATGAATATACCATGTACTGCCAGAAGAACAAACAAATCTGTCTTGGAAGAAGTATAGCCAGAATGTTTCTTAGAAGCGAGGATGCGGACACTGCATCTCATATACTTTGGACATGTTATCAGGACACCAGTCCCTGGAGAAAGACATCAGGCTTGGAAAGGTAGAAAATCAGCAAAAATGAGGACAGCCCTTGATGAGATGGATTGACACAATGGCTGCAACAATGGGCTCAAACACAGCAACGATTGTGAGGATAGCACAGAAACAGGCAGGATTTCGTTCTGTTGTGCATAGGATCTATGAGTCAGAACCAACTTAACGACACCTAATAACAAAAACAACATATGTTAACCTATATCCGTATCTGTAGATCACGAAGCTACATTCCTCTAATTTGTCTAAATAATTTTAAATGTTGCATTTTATATGTGAGTTAAACTGTTCTGATATTGTTTTGTAAAACGTGTGATAAGTATTCAATTTCGTTTGCCCTCGATCACACACCTATTCTTGAAATATTCCGTCCTTTCTCCTTTTACCATTTTAAAATAATTTTCTAGATATAAATGAATCTGTTTCTGGCTCCCTATTCTGTTTCACTGGTTAATTCGTCTGTTTCCAAAGTACGACACTTTTAATTACAATCACTTTAGTATGGCTTCATAGCTGTTAAGGAAGGACCACAACCTTATTTTTCTTATTTGGCAGTTTCTTGCCATTCTTGTTCCTTTTCTCTAACACACAAATTTTATTATTGTGTATCAATTTCTTTAATAATTATAATTTGAATTTTGATTAGGATGTGTGTTTTGCATGCTTTATATGTTTAATATAAATAATAGTAAGTAGGAAAACCAATCTTCTGAAAAACTATACTTGTGTGTAATATTGATATTGTTAGATAATTTCTGCATTCTGTTGGATCACCTTTTTTTTTGGAATGGGCTCCAATATGGATCTTTTTCAGTCAATTGGCTAGGTACCTGTCTTCCTAATTTCTTGGCATAGATAAGTGAGCACTTCCAGCATTGTATCCATTTGTTGACATAACTCAATTAGTATTCTGTCAATTCCTGGAGCCTAGTTTTTCACCAGTGCCTTCAGTGCAGCTTGGATTTCGTCCTTTAATACCATCAGTCCTTGATCATATGATACTTCCTGAAATGGTTGAATGTAAAACAATTCTATTTGGTACAGTGACTCTGTGTATTCCTTCCATCTTCTTTTATGTTACCTGTGTTGTTCAATATTATTCCCAAAGAAACCTTCGACATTGCAACTTAAGGCATGAATTTTTTATTCAGTTCTTTCAGCTTGAGAAATGCCTGCCAGAAATTCAAGCCAGATTCAGAAGAGGACTTGTAAAGTGGGATATCATTGCTAATGTCAGATGTATCTTGGCTGAAAGCAGAGAATATGAGAAAGATATTTACTTGTATTTTATTGACTATGAAAAGTCATTCTACTGTGTGGATAATAACAAATTATGGATAAAACTGCAAAGAATGATAATTTGAGAACACTTTATTGTGCTCATACAGAACCTGTATGTAGACCAAGAGGCAGTTGTTTGAACAGCACAAGAGGATAATGCTTGGTTTAATATCAGGAAAGGTGTGAGTCAGGGTTGTATCTTTTCTCCATACTTCTTCAATCTGTATGCTGAGCAAATAATTCGAGAATCTGGACTCTATGAAGAAGAACATGGCATCAGGATTGGAGGAAGACTCAGTAAAAACCTACAATATACAGATAATACAAACTTGCTTGCTGAAAGCAAAGAGGACTTTAAGCACTTACTGATGAAGATCAAAAACTACATCTTTCAGCATGGATTACACCTCAACATAAAGAAAACAAAATCTCTCACACTTGGCCTAATTAGCAACATCATGATAAATGGGGAAAATATTGAAGTTATCAAGGATTTCATTTTACTTGTTTCTACAATCAGTGCCCATGGAAGCAGCAGTCAAGAAATCAAATGACGTATTGCATTATGTAAATCTTTTGCAAAAGACCTCTTTAAAGCACTAAAATCAAAGATGTCACATTAAGGACTGCCTTAGCCTGGGTTCTCTAGAGAAGCAAAACTAGAGACAGAAAGAGCAATATCAAGGGATTGGTTCACACAGTTGTAGAGGCTGAAAATTCCCAAGTCCGTGGGTCAGGCAGCAGGCTGGAGGATTCTCCTGACTCATGTAGCGGCAGGGGCTGATGAATCCAAGATTAGCAGGTAAGATGGCAGGCTGCTTGCTCAAGCCTCAAGAACTGGAGGTCAGATGATGATGAGTCAAATGCAGGATCCAGAGCAAAAGCCAGAGAGCTTTCCAGAGTTTCCATATATATTGGATGCAGGCCATAACCCCAAGGAAACTTCCTTTCAACTGGTTGGTTCCTCATAGCAGATGTCATCATGGAGGTGATTACATCATTACATAACTGCCAAACTACATTATAACTGCTAAACCACTGAGAATCATGGCCTAGCCAAGTTGACACACAGCCTTAACCATAACAGTCCACCCCTTGTCAAGTTGTTGCCTGCACAAATCTCTTCAAATCATACAGAATCTTTAACTAAGGACAACTATAAAGTCATATTTGCACCTTACGTGATACATCTAACAGGTGTATAACTGAAAACACAATAACCCTGTTTACATCTTACACTTGTAAGTGAAGAAAATAAAAATATTTGATGCACACATATAAGGAAGATTACTCATAACAAGTATAATCCTCATTTCTGCAACTGGTAACATTGTAGTAACTGGTATTTAGAACTACTTTCTTCCACCTCCCACTCCATATTCCCTTTACCTTCAGCAAACACCTCAGCTGGTTGTGGTTCTTTGCCTGGTGGGGTGACCCAAACCTTCATTCCTGAAGGGTCTGGGCCATTAGCACTCATGTTGTAATTAGGTTGCTGTAGTTTTCCTTTGACTTTAATCATAGGGCATCATGATACTAAAAGATGCACTGTTATGAATTGAACTGTGTCCCCCAAAAATGTGTGTCAACTTCGATAGGCCATGATTCCCAGTACTGTGTGGTTGTCCAACATTTTGTCATCTGATTTGATTATCTTATGGGTTGTAAATCCTAACTTCTATGACGTTAATGAGGCAGGATTAGAGGCAGTTATGTTAATGAGGCAGGACTCAATCTACAGGATTAGATTGCATCTATTGACAATAGAGAATAACTGCTAAGAATAAACCTTATGTTTCAAATTCTTTGAGTTTTGATTAACTTTTAACACAAAGAAGATTTTGTAAGCCAACGAATGCAAGTGGCCACTAGAAGTTGAAAAAGGCGTGGACATAGATTCTTTCCTTAGAGCTTTTGAAAGTAACCAGCCAAGGTGACACCTTGACTTTAGCCAAGTGAGACTAATTTTCTACTTCTGACCTCCAGAATTGTAAGATTAAATTTTTGTTGTTTTACATCACTCAATTTGTGATAATTTCTTAAGTCAGCATAAGAAACTAATACAGTTTGCTTTACTTAGACAGACACACCAAGAATACTGCCTCACAGGCCAGCTATAATTTAAGAAAAGACATATTTTCAGGTCCTGAACTAACATACTAGAGGGTTTACTAATAAGCATCTGTTACTGGGAAGATATTTCCTTTGGGAAACTTACCGAGTGGGCCTTAAAAACCCTCAAGTCATCCCAGATGATATCTTTCTCCTTGGTTGGTTCCCATTTCAAAAACATTTGTTTTTTTCCCCACAGCCTGTTGAGATTTGTTATGCTGGAGATTCCCGGCAGGTTTCCTGCCTTTGCAACTGAAGGAGTGTCAGTGGGAGCCAAGCCTTCAAAAAACAAAACCATTTAAACTGTTACATGTAAAAGAGCCAACCGTCCACAAATCTGCAAAGGAACAGAGATCTATCATCGGTGCTCAGCGAAAAGCCATGAAATGAAAGTCTTGGTTGCATAAACTCTATAGGCAGACAATCTGAAATAAATAAAAACAGTTTACGGAAATTCTAAAGAGGCAAAATATTTCTGAGTCTTTTCCATTACGTTATGTAGTCAATCTGTAATTGAAAACTGAATTATGAAAGATATGCCAGGTGAAATGAGAGAAGCATGATGTTGGAGGTTGATGGATATATTTATGCATATGCATAAACCTTGATTTTTTTAAATAATGACTTTTTCTTTAATCCTATTGATTGCCAGTGCTATTTATAATTCTAGTACTTCTATTTAAATAAACAATTGAATTGTAACTAAAAATAGATTAATTGGAAAACATGAAAGATGTGTCATGGATCGATTATAATATTTAATTTAGATATAGATAAATCTTTAATCCTCTTGTATTTTTAATATATAATTTATTATCTTCTAAAGTTAGATAAAGAGCATCCCTTTGATGATTAGAAAAAACTAAAATTACTTTGGAAGTTATTTCTATTTCCTTTAGTAAAATAGCCATATCAAAGTCCAAATTGCCTATTAGAACAAGTTTCTCCTCTTTCAAGAGTTTACCTTTTTCGACTTGTCTTTTTATTCTAAGCATAAAATTGTAGTCTAAATCTCAGGAAAAACCTTCATTATCTTCTTCATTGACATCTTCACCATGCATGTTGAGAGGTCTCTGCTGTATCTTGGGTCTCTTATGGCCTTTGTAGATATATCCTTCATCTCTGTTTCTCTCAGGATATACGTGAAATGAGGGAATATTCTGCCCTAATCTACACCAGACTATAACCAGAAATATATACAGGTGCCCTCAGATCTCTGATATATTTTATACTACTGTGCCGTACCAAATTTTCAGTGAGAGACATGGACCATCTTCAAGCTAAAACTGTGAGAAAGGGCAATAGTTAGTGAGTTTTTATATTACCCTCCCAGCTGCATATCAAACATGATTTTGACCTAGGCTAGTACAGGTATACTCTACATTATTTTAAAAATTTGAGGAAAAATATATTTTATAAAAATTTGAGAGATATTAAACATACAAACATAAAACCCATTGCAGTCGAGTCGATTCTGACTCATAGCGACCCTAGAGGACAGAGTAGAACTGCTCCATAGAGTTTCCAAGGAGAGAATGGTGGATTTGAACTGCCAACATTTTGGTTAGCAGCCGTAGCACTTAACCACTACACCACCAGGGTTCACTTTTTAATTAAGCACATTAATATTTCTACATTGAAATATATTGTTATTCATACTAAGTGGCTTTCAGAGCTTTTTTGATTTTGGAACTATGGATAAATGACTGTGAACCTGCAGCTTCTGATCCTTCACCCTTTATCTAATCCATACTCAAACTTCTGCTTTCAGCACCTACAGTAGCAAAAAGTCACTATAAAGACATGAAAGAAAGAAAAGACCAAAAGGAATGTCAGAAGAGACTGAATCTTGCTCTTGAATGTAGAGTAGCGAAAGTCAAAGAAAGAAATGATGAAGTAAAAGAGCTGAACAGAAGATTTCAAAGGGTTGCTCATGAAGATTAAATAAAGTATTATAACAAAATGTGCAAAGACCTGAAGTTAGAAAACCAAAAGGGAAGAACTCATTTGACATTTCTCAAGCTGAACTAAATGAAGGAAAAATTCAAGCAATATTGAAGGATTCTAAAAGCAAAATATTGTATGATGCAGAAGCATCAAAAGAAGATGGAAAGAATAAACAGAGTCACTGTACCAAAAAGAATTGGTCAATGTTCAACCATTCCAGGAGGTAGTATATGATCAAGATATGATGGTATTGAAGGATGAAGTCCAAAATGCACTGAAGTCATTGGTGGAAAACAAGGCTCCAGAAATTGATGGAATACCAACTGAGATGTTTCAACAATTAGATGTAATGCTGGAGGTGCTCACTCATCTATGCCAAGAAATTTGGAAGACAGCTACCTGACCTACTGACTGGAAGAGATCCATAGTTGTACCCATTCCAAAGAAAAGTGATCCAACAGAATGCATAAATTATAGAACAATATCATTAATATTACAAGTATAAAATTTTACTGAAGATAATTTAAAAATAGTTGCAGTGGTACATTGACAGGGAACTGCCAGAAATTCAAGCTGAACCCAGAAGAGGACGTGGAATGAGGGATATCACTGCTGATGTCAGATGGATCTTGGCTGAAAGCAGAGAACACCACAAAGATGTTAACTTGTGTTTTATTGACTCTACAAAGGCATTCGACTGTGTGGATCATAACAAATTATGGATAACATTGTGAAGAATGGGAATTCCAGAACACTTTATCGTGCTCATGCGGAATCTGTACATAGACCAAGAGTCAGTCGTTCGAACAGAACAAGGAGATAGTGCATGGTTTAAAAACAGGAAAGGTGTGCATAATGGTTGTATCCTTTCACCATACGTATTCAATCTGTGTGTTGAGCAAATAATCTGAGAAACTGGACTATAGAAGAAGAACGCAACATCAGGATTGGAAGAAGACTCATTAACAACCTGTGTATGCAGATGACGTAACCTCACTTGCTGAAAGCAAAGAGGACCTGAAGCACTTACTGATGAAGATAAAAGACTACTGCCTTCAGTATAGATTACACCTCAATATAAAGAAGATGAAAAATCCTCTCAACTGGACCAATAAGCAATATCATGATAAATGGAGAAAATATTGAAGTTGTCAAGGATTTCATTTTACTTAGATCTAAAATCAACGTCCATGGAAGCAGCAGTTATGAAATTGAATGACATAATGCACTGGGAAAATCTGCTGCAAAAAACTTTAAATTGTTGAAAGCAAAGCTATCACTTTGAGGACTAAGGTGTGCCTGACCCAAGCCATGGTATTTTCAATTGTCGCATATGCATGTGAAAGCTGGGCAACGAATAAAGAAGACAGAAGAAGAATTGATGCCTTTGAATTATGGTGTTGGTGAAGACTATTGACTACTTCCAGAAGAACATACAAGTCTGTCTTAGAAGACAGCCAGAATGCTCTTTGGAAGTAAGAATGGTGAGACTTTGACTCAAATACTTTGGACATGTTATCAGGAGGAACTAGTCCCTGGAGAAGGACATCATGCTTGGTAAAGTAGAGGGTCAGCAAAAAAGAAGAAGACCCTCAACAAGATGTATCGACACAGTGGCTGCAACAATGGACTGAAACATATCAACGATTGTGAGGACGACGTAAGTCTGACCAGCATTTCGTTCTGTTGTACATAGCGTCACTATGAGTTGGAACCAACCTGAAGGTACTTAACAAGAACAAGAATCTTTACAGAAGCCGATTGCCACATCTTTCTTGAGTGGAGTGGGGTGGTGGGTTCCAACCATTAACCTTTTGGTTAGCAGCTGAGAGCTTTAACCACTGAACCATCAGGGCTCCTTTTAAATACATAATAGTGGTTTGAAGCTTTTACCACAGGTCTTTTTGAATTACAAAAAAATGTACAGGTAATTTACTCCCCATTCTTTCACTGTTATAACCACAATTCATAAATGGGGTATACCATTCTCTATTCATTATTATATATTTACTAATTATGATCACTGGAATAACTATATTTTTATAACCTTTAATGTTTAGTTACCATCACCAAGTCTTAGCCAGTCCAGAATCCCACCAATGCTATTGAAGATAGGCAGCCAGTTTAATAGTGCTTCTCCTACCTGATACCCTTATCAAAATGTCATTTAACTCTCTCTCTCACCAGTACATCCTCTATAGTCTTTGTGATCTCCCATGGGGATCTCCCAGAGTTCATATTCAGGTTGAGACATCTCTAACACCACATATCAAATTCATAAACCCTTCTTTAATACTATTCCAAGGTAGTTTCACATCCCACCTTGTTAACACTAGGCAAATTTTGCATCCTTGTATCAATAATACACTCCAGTGTTATATAAGGAGAAGCTCCAGATATGCTTACCAGGAAGAAATTTATCCCAGAAACATGGGAAAGGATCCTATATTAAATAATTCTTCTCTATTCAGTCGTATTATATGCCCCTACCCTGGTTCAAAAACCTCATGATCAACAACTACATGTGTTCTTTCAGTATACATATATATATACACACACACGTGCACATACACACACACGTACATATTTTCTATATCCTGGTTAACGGTCTGGAAGTAATAAGGGGGAGAAGTAGAAGATCCTATGGTGGTCAGGTTCATCTTGCAAAGCATTTTCCTCTGATGGTGTCTTTGCTGAATCCCCACCCATCTTGAGGTTACAGTCATCTATCAAGAGTAAGAAGTGTTCTGAGTGGTCACAGTGCTCACAAGAAACTGTGGTTTCATGATTTTAGAATGATCCAAACCACGTTCTCCTTTCCAGAGGTCAGTTTTCCAATCCTTTCTCATCAGGACCCTAACTTTTACATTGGGAATCGGTTGATGCCACACAGCAAGTCTCCTTTGGAACTCTGTCACATTTACAGTGGAATTCTGAGACTCATTTTCAGCACAAATTACACTATAGCTGCAAGAAAGGAGATTATCTTCAAAGTTGCCCTGGAAGCCTTTGGGTACTTTGAGTTTATAGTTAATTGACCTGAGTCTGTTATCCTCCCTCTCCAAGATTTCTAAAGTGGTTAACAAAAGCAGCCAATTCAGACTTCTTTAAGTAACATCTCAGTGCCTTAGTTATTGCACTAACAGATTATGGGATGGCAAGTCAGGTGCTACATGGGAAAGAGGAATCAGGGAGGCCACGAAAACTAAGTTTAAGGTACAGATCCCAGAGACAGGGAGGCACATCATGCCAAGACACAGGGCCACCAAGGGTGAAGGTAACTAACTACAAGTTGCAATGGTAGAAGAGGGCTTATGTACGGCCAACAAGGTAGAGTTAGTTAGGTTGTGCAGCCTTCCTGGAGATTGAGCATTCTGAATAATTCTGAAGACTATGGGAGCATAGGGGTCATTCCTATTTATTGGGTATCTGACAATGGAGTGATTAGGATGGGAATATAGTGATCCAGGAGTGTAGAAACCTGATAAGGGGAGTAGGTGCAGAGTTGACCTAACTACCAGCTGCTTAAGATAGCATTAAAAAAATTGCATTGCTGTTATCTCATAGCCCAAAGCTTTATCAGCATTATATTCCACCTGCACCTCATTCCATATCACCACCTGTATGAGTTTTTGTAACTGCAATGCTAACATATGCCAGGTGTTATCATCACTCCACTTACCACCAGAAATGGGGACCTTGCTTTTGTCTGCCCATTAGTTTTTTTTTTTCTTTTCTTTCTTTCTTTCTTTTTTTTTTTTTTTATAGTGCTTCCAGGACTCAACAGCAATGGGTTCGATTTGGTTTGTTTTGGTTTTGGTTTATCATGAAGTTTTGCTTCCAGGACTACTTCTAGTCCCAGTCCTACCCTTTTTATCCCCTATCCTTGAAAAAGCAATGGGAGCTTTTTAAGAGTACATTACTGAGGTCACTACTGTAGGCAACTGGTGCTCAGTTCCTCTCTGAACCTGTAGTGGAGTATACAATGACTC
The DNA here is from genome assembly GCF_000243295.1 of Trichechus manatus latirostris. Taxonomy (NCBI): domain Eukaryota; kingdom Metazoa; phylum Chordata; class Mammalia; order Sirenia; family Trichechidae; genus Trichechus; species Trichechus manatus. Next base: position 2,295,928 of record NW_004444167.1, on the reverse strand, counting down.
TCTAAATTGTTCCCCAATGGATTGACTGGGTGCAGAATTTCTTCCTCAGCTCCTACTCTTTCCCCTCTGCATTGGTTGAGAATTGACTGTGGGGATGTTTTTACCATGCATTACCTAGCTGTCTATGTTCAGACGTACACATCTATGGTAAAAGGACCAGTTTGAGCTTCAAGCTAGAAATTTTAGCATGAGGTATATTGAATTCCTCATCAACTGTCAGCTATAGTTCAACTGGGATTGTAGGTGATGCCAAAAAAATAGGAAGTAGGAGAAAAGAAGTGTCAAAATCAGAAACTTGCTTTGCAGTATACATATTATGTAATTTTTTAAAAAATCGTGTATATGAAATAAAATGGATACAAATACAGACATAAATAAATAGGCAAATAAATAAAATTTTTGGAAAATCCAGACATAGAGATTAATTACCAAATGAAATTGGGGGTATACTGTGACTACCCCTATTTTATTAACTGATGTGTTGGCTAATGTATTATTGGCTAGTGCTGCACATTAAATCTGTAGATACAGATTACAATGTATTTTAGTAAATACTCTGTATATTAGACGTGTTTTAAAGAAAAATAACACTCATGGTTCGTTCCCTTTCCTTCTGTAACCCTGGCTAGACATCTTGGTTTATTCTCTAGCACAACATTGTTTCAATTAGTTTCCAGGTGATGGATGCCATTATAGTAGTAGACAGGGGGATTCCTGGGACCAGAGCCAAACAGAGATCTGAAATATTTAATAATATGCCAATATCTAAACAATCCCTTGGCTATGTGTATTACCTTGTGAATTCTGCTCAGTTTACTTAATCCTAAGAAAGTGCAGAGATGTGATTAATTTGGGATACAGGAAAAAGATGAAGAAGTTTTGAACAGGCAGTACATGAATGAAAATATATGTTAAATAGCTAAAATTTAAAAATAGTTTATTTTCCACACTTAATTTCCAATATGATCCAAGCTAAGGGACTGTTAAAGAAAATTTTAGTCTTATACTTTCTTTCTTATTCAGTGTTTAAATCCCCACTCTGGTAAGCTTTTCTCTGATTAGTTTTACATTTACATCATTGATAATAACAAGAGCTACAATTTTCTAAGTAACTAATGTAAGCCATGCACAGTGATCCATAACAAGGATTTTTTTTTTACAGTCAGGCTTTGATAATTAATGGAAAAAAATGGAAGAAAAGAAAAAAAGAGAGAAACTGAAATATAGAGATAGATATAGGCACATATGCAGTGAAATAAAAATGTCCATTGAACTAATACAGTGTATATTTTTAAAATTTTATGCTAATTCTGATGCATATCAAGTTTTAAAATAGCATGTTTATCTTTATCTTCAGTCATTAGAATAATAATATAAAATATAGTGTTAACTACTGCAGTTTTTTCCCCTGCTGAAGATACTGAGACTTAAAACATGAGCTTTCTAACATAACTCTGTTAGTAATTTGTAACATGGATTCAAATTTAGGTCTATTTACTAAAAAAAAAAAAAAAAAAAAAAATCCATATTCCCTACCCTAATCCCACACAGCCACAAACTTATTCAATATCTAAGGGCATGAGGTCTTTGAAAGATTAATATTTATTATAAACACCTCAATATTTATTACAAGTATGTATCTGTAAGTCTGTGTCTATCTATATACAGTTATGCATCATTTAACGTCTGTAGTACTTTCTGTGAAACAGGACCTTATGTGATTTGGATGTTGTGTGAACATCTTATCTTATACAGGTAGTTCCTGGGTTACGAGTGTCCAATTTAAGCATAACCGGTAGTTATGAACCAACCCCTGTAAAGCCTATTATATTAAAAACTTGAGATACGTGCAATGGTTTGTAATAACAAATGCACTACTTTGCAACATGCATCAAAACATTATTATTATTATTACTGTATTATGTTAAAGATGTTATAGTATATCTGGGAGTGTTTAATTTTTTTTAATGCATAGAAATGTACACTATATACTATATACTAAGACAAACGTTTGACTAACTGACCTTAGATACATCCTCTAAGACCCATTCTCTGATCAGGATTTTTGAACTTTATTATAATCTTATGGGGCTACGGATGTATATACCATTGGATGTTGCCCAAATGGACGTTATGCAGTACATGACTGTATATAGATACCTATATCTGTATCTATTCTGGAGTATCATGAGTCTGGAATGTAAAATATAGAAATTTTTAAAAAGAGCAAAAATAATTTTAAAAGATTATAGTATCCTGACAAAGACTGAAATAAAGTAGAAAATTTGAAAGAGCCCTAGGTATCTAGAATTAAAAAAGGAGTGGTTAAATAGATATATCATTGGATAGATGGCTAGAAGGATGGATGTTTGATGGACCGATAGCTGGAATTGTAGATGGATAGATAGCAATATACTGAAGTTTCTGAAATGAAATTGTAGGCAGAAGGTGATGCATTGATTAGTCAAGTTAAAAAAAGTTGCTGTGTTTAGATTTCTGTTTTTAAAGAAGAATGAGCAGTAATGATACCCACAAGATGAAGGGATACTCTTATGGTAATAAAGGAAAACAATCTACATGTGGGAGGCAACCCCAAGAGTAGAGAGGAGATAAATAGGTTTTCCTTATAAAGGAAGTAACTGAGTGGGTCAAGAAAGAAACTAAAGTCCCCCTATAGGATGATGTTTTAAATATATATGGCATCACTTTTTAATTATCTTCTTATAGAAATATTTCTTTGTATTTTAGTTCCACACTCTGAGTATGTTTAGCTATACTTATATGTGCAGGAATAGAAGAAGGAAGTGAATATCAATGAAGCATTGATAAAATAGTATGACACCAATGTGAGTATAATGAATAAAATAACATGTGTCATGGATTGAATTGTGTCCCCCAAAAATGTGTATCAACCTGGCTAGCCCATGATTCCCAGTATTGTGTGGTTGTCCAACATTTTGCAACTTGATGTGATTTTCCAATGTGTTGTAAATCTAACCTCTATGATGTTAAAGAGGCAGAATTAGACATAGTTATGTTAATGAGGCAGGACTCAATTTACTAGATTAGGTAGTGTCTTAAGCCTATCTCTTTTGAGATATAAAAAAGAGAAGTGAGCAGAGAGACAGGGGAGGGGACCTCATACCACCAAGAAACAAGAGCCAGGAAAATAGCTCTTCCTTTGGACTCGTGATACCTGCACTGGGAAGCTCCTCTACCAGTGGAAGATTGATGATAAGAACCTTCCCTCAAAGCCAGCAGAGAGAGAGAAATCCTTCTTCTGGAACTGGCACCCTGCATTCAGACTTCTAGCTTTCTATACTGAAAGAATAAATATCTCATTGTTAAAGCCATCCACTTGCAGTATTTCTGTTATAGAAATACTAGATGACTAAGACAACATGCTTCTTGTTGTTGTTAGGTGTTGTCAAGTCAGTTCCGATTTATAGCGACCCTATGTACTACAGAATGAAACACTGCTTGGTCCTGCACCATACTCACAATCGTTGTTATGCTTGAGCTCATTGTTGCAACCACTGTGTCAATCCATCTCATCGAGGGTTTTCCTCTTTTTTGCTGACCCTCTACTTTCTGACTTTAAACTAGGCAGTATCCCCTTGTTCTGTTTGAACAACAGCCTCTTGATCTATGTACAGCACAATTAAGTGTTCTGGAATTCCCATTCTTCACAAAGTTATCCATAATTTATTATGATCCACACAGATGAATGATTTTGCATAGTCAGTAAAACACAGTAAACATCTTTCTGGTATTCTCTGCTTTCAGCAACGATCTTCCTGGTTCCATGCCGTCTTCTGAATCTGACCTGAATTTCTGGCAGTTGACTGTCAGTATACTGCTGCAGCCACTTTGGAATGATTCAGCAAAATTTTACCTGCCTGTGATATTAATGATATTGTTCAATAATTTCCGCATTCAATTGGATCACCTTTCTTGGGAATAGGCATAAATAGGAATCTCTTCCAGATGGTTGGCCAGGTAGCTGTCTTCCAAATTTTTTGGCATAGACGAGCGAGCACTTCCAGTGCTACATCCATTTGTTGATACATTTCAGCTGATATTCCGTCATTTCGTGGAGCCTTGTTTTTCACCAATGCCTTCAGTGCAGCTTGGACTTCTTCGTTCGGTACCATCAGTTCCTGATCATATGCTACCTCCAGAAATGGTTGAACATAGATCACTTTTTTTTGGTGTAATGACTCTGTGTATTCCTTCCATCTTCTTTTGATGCTTCCTGCATCACTTAGTATTTTCCCAGTAGAATCCTTCACTATTGCAACTCAAGGCTTGAATTTTTTCTTCACTTCTTTCAATTTGAAAAATGCCGAGCGTGTTCTTCCCTTTTGGTTTTCTATCTCCAGCTCTTTACACATGTCATTATAATACTTTACTTTGTCTTCTCGAGCCACCCTTTGAAATCTTCAATTCTTTTACTTCATCATTTCTTCCTTTTCTTTAGCTACTTGACATTCAAGAGCAACTTTCAGAGTCTCTTCTACGTTCGTTTTGTCCTTTTCTTTCTTTCCTGTCTTTTTAATGACCTCTTATTTTCTTCATGTATGATATCCTTGATGTCGTTCCACAACTTGTCTGGTCTTCGGTCATTAGTGTGTAATGCATCAAATCTATTCTTGATATGGTCTCTGAATTCAGTTGGAATATTCTCCAGGTCATGTACTTTGGCTCTCGTGGGGAGATATTCTAATTTTCTTCAGCTTCAGCTTGAACTTGCATATGAGCAATTGATGACCTGTTCCACAGTCGGCCCCGGCCTTGTTCTGACTGATGATATTGAGCTTTTCAATCATCTCTTTCCACAGATGTAGTCCATTTGATGATTGCTGTGTATTCCATCTGGTGAGATCCATGTGCATAGTCACCGTTTAGGTTGGAGAAAAATGGTATTTGTAATGAAGAAGTCATTGGTCTTGCAAAATTCTATCATGCAATCTCTGGCATTGTTTCTATTACTAACGCAGTATTTTCCAGCTACCCGTCCTTCTTTTTTTCCAACTTCTGCATTCCAATCACCAGTAATTATCAATGCATCCTGATTGCATGTTTGATTAATTTCAGACTGCAGAAGTTGGTAAAAATCTTCTATTTCTTCATCTTTGGCTTTAGTGGTTGGTGTGGAAATTTGAATAATAGTCATATTAACTGGTCTTCCTTGTAGGTGTATGGATATTATCCTATCACTGACAGCGTACTTCAGGATAGATCTTGAAATGTTTGTTTTGATGATGAATGCAAAGTCATTCCTGGCATAGTAGACCATAAGTTTGTCTGATTCAAAATGATCATTACCAGTCCATTTCAGCTCACTAATGCCTATGATATCAATATATATGCATTCCATTTCATTTTTGGTGATTTCCAATATTCCTAGATTCAAACTTCATACACTCTATCTTCCAATTATTAATGGCTGTTTGCAGTTGTTTCTTCTCGTTTGAGTCATGCCACATCAGCAAATGAAGGTCCCAAAAGCTTGACTCCATCCATGTCATTAAGGTTGACTCTACTTTGAGGAGGCAGCTCTTCAGTTGTCTTTTGAGTGCCTTCCAACCTGGGGGGCTCATCTTCTGGCACTATATCCGACAATGTTCCACTGCTATTCATAAGGTTTTCACTGGCTGATTGTTTTCATAAGTAGACTGCCAGGTCCTTCTTCCTGGTCTGTCTTTGTCTGGAAGCTCAGCTGAAATCTGTACACCATGGGTGACCCTGTCGGTATCTGAATACCGGTGGCATAGCTTTCAGCATCACAGCAACACGTAGGCCCCCACAGTACGACAAACTGACAGACACACGGGGGAGATAACATGCTACTAATTAAAAATGAGAAATATTTTCAGAAGGCCATTTGGCTATATTATTTTTGTTTCAACTAAGTCCACAGTGCTCATTTTGTTTTGTTTTCCCTTCCATCATTTATCTTGAAACTACATTGAGATTTGTCATTTTGCATAGTTTTCCAAATTATAACACCGAGAGTTCTATAATATAAAATGGTAAGAAGTTTTAATAATATTAAAGATTTTCTCTCAGCAGAATATAATATCTTGATTAGAACCAGGTACCTAGTCAAATCAGTAGCCATAACTGAAGAATATATAATCTACAGTAAAAATCCTGATATCCAAGTGTTTATTCTGTTGTTACTCATAAATTTGTAGATTTTATTAAAAACTATGCTAATTTTCCTAATTATAGAAGTAATACAAATGCATGACCAAAATAATGATCTTTCAAATGTAAAAGTACATTAAGGAAACTGTTAAAAACTTAAAAATACCTGGAAAGTACACAGATATGGCCAGTATTAGTACAAAAAATGTAATTTAATTTTAATTGCATTTTTCCAGGAAAAACAGAATTAAAACTAGAAAAAAATTGCAGATATTAGGAGAAAACACAATTACTTCAGGCTTTGATTATTTTAACTTAAGTTTATCACACAAAATTTTAGTTCAATTTGATGATGGTACTAAGAAACATTCTTAGGAAGAAATTCATCTGTAAACTTAATATCTCATAGAAGTGACAAACCAGATTCAAAAACAAATCCACATCGCAGTAAAACCACTATAGTAACTATTACAAATTCAAAGAGATTATACATAAATGAATCATGCGTGAAATAATCTTTGCTGAATTGTCTGATAGACGGAGGCCTTTTCCTATTTTAGAAAGCACCATGTTTTATACCTAATCAATTACTGTAAATCATTCCATATTTCACATTATATTTGAAACATGATTTTCTTGTATAACATTTTTGTTTTCTCAGAGCATCTATTTCCCTTCCCTTATTCCAGGTGAAAAAATACATATTTATTTTTATTTTTAAATCTTCACATTTCTAATCATACATTATATTTAGTATACTATTCATATCTTTCAGAAGACATTTTATTAATGAATTCCTCTGATATTCTGTTCTAAATTATACTAGGTACTTATAGGTGAGTTGTTCAGTTGTCATACTGAAATGTATTTCACTTATTTCTGGGTTTGTATGCTGTTTTTTAACTCATATCTTCCACTTTCCTTGAAAAATAAATGGTAAGGAAAATTTCAAGTCCTAGAGGTTTTCAAAGTTGCTATTTTTATGTGCTCATAGTTTATTGGAAATCAAAATTAGATATCAAAAATTTCCAATATATGACTATGTGTTTGCCTTTACACCTTCCTTGTTGGTACCTTGTGGGCTTTGTCAGTCTGAAGAGTCAAGACTCTTCTTTGAAGAAGAATTTTTTCTTTTTAGTTCTTTGACTATTTATGCTCCTAATTATGGTACAAATGTTAACTGCTTGACTGCTAACTGAAAGGATTTTCGTTCAAACCTACTCAGCTGCTCTATAGGAGAAAGATCTGGCAATCTCCTCTTGTAAAGATTACAGCCTAGAAAAGCCTATAGGGCAGTTCTACTCTGTCACATGGGATCACTATGAGTCAGAATTGACTCCATGGAACCAAATAACTTACGCAACTTTTTTTATATCATCATTTTAGCTTCTGGAGTTGTATAATTTATCTCTATTGTGTAACAAATTAACCCAAAGCTTAGTTAAAAACAAAATGTGTGGTATCTCACAATTTACTGTGAATCAGGAACCTGGACCTAGCTTTCTTGGGTGCCTCTTGAAGTAACATCCAATATTTTGCCATAATCTATTCTTTAGAGTTGAGTTATTATGTTCAACTGACACTCCAGGGAAGAAAATTACACAAGGGCAAGAAGAGCAAGAGTTCAGTGTTACTGGGGACCATCTTAGAGACTACCTACCACAGTGTCTTCTGACCCCTAATTAGTGATATTCTACCCATATATAAAATATTTTCAGCCCCTCCCAAGGTCTCTAAATGTATTACCTCACTTAAGCATGAGCTCAAAGTCCAGAATCTCATTTCCTAAATTAGGTTGAAGTGTGGATGAAGCTCCTTGGGTGTAGTTCCTTAAGTACAGATCCTTAGATACAGTTTCAGTTGATCTGTAGGTCTGTAGAATTTATAGATAAGTTATCTGTTTCCAAGAGTTCAATATACAGTGGTTGGACAGTCATAGATAATTACAAGATATTCCCATTTAAAAAATAGGAGACTTATCAATGAAAACATGAGCAATGATGTGAATTACACTAGGTTTATATAGATTTTAAATAAAAGACTATTGAAAGGCCTGCTCATCTATTAAAAAAAAAAAAAAAAATTGGGAGAAACGGGAGGCACATAGAAGTCATTGGTCCATAGCAATTCTGATATCCAGAGGAGAAAATGTCAGAAGTAACTTAATTAAGTCTCAATGCCCAGGAATAATCTTTCATGGCTTTCGGCTTTGTATTCTGGTACTTGTTTCCCAGGCTTTGATTCAGTCTTCCTTTTTTATATGAGAGGTACCACATGTTTGAAGGTGAGTAGTATTCTACCTGCTTCCAGCCAGGAGATTTTTGGGGACCCAATGCCTCTTTACATTTTGTCCTTTCTCTGGTCCTTTCAGTCCAAGCCGACAGTGTTTTTGCTAACATAATTCTCCCAAAAACTTGGTGGATTTTCTGTGAATCTCATTGGATTTTACTTCATTTAACAAAAGCCACACCTACAAATCTCTTTGAGATATGTTCTTATGCTTCTTCAAGTTTCTATTGTTTGATTGAATGGATTTGTAAGAACTTCTTAATCCCTTTAAAGGGCCTTTTTTTTTTTTTGTGACTGAAAGTAACATTCTGAAGAACCATATTTGGTATCTCTGAGGCCTTAAGAAAAGATTTTAAAGCCACAAAATCTCCATTTAGACCTCTATGTATAGACCTCATTTTACAGTCTGTTTAATGAATTGGGTATTTGATCGGAAGCCATTACTTAATTTTAACTCTGTTTGCAATCTGGAAAGTCTTAGTTTTCACTAGCAAGTCTTGTCTCTATTGTGTTTAATGGTATTTCCTGCAATTTATCTCTATCCTCTTACAATTTACTATAAGCAGAAAGATGCAAACAGATGGAATTTTAAACACTTGCTTGGAAATCTACTTAGCTAAATCAACCAGTTTATTAGGTGCATTTTCTACAGTGCGTATTACTGTAGGTGATATTGTTGCTATACTTTATTCAACCACATACAAAAGAACTCCATTCCTCCAATTTTCAATAACATCCTCATTTCTTTTGAACCCTCATCAGTAGCATCTTTAAGGTCCAGATTTCCACTAATGACCTATTGAACTTAATTTTGACTTCCTGTGACATGCTTTTCAAAATCCTGCCAGTGTCCACCCACTGCCCAGTTCCAAAGCAAATCCTACATGTTAAAGTATTTGCTATGAAAGTACCCCACTTCTGGTAACAAAATCTGTATTGTTATCTATACTGTGTACGCATTACTCCAAAACTTAGCAGACTAAACAAAACATTTATCTTACAGTTTCTCTGGGTCAAGAATCTGGAAGCAGCTTTGTTGTTAGTAGCCTCCCAGTTGATTCCGATGCATAGTGACCCCATGTATGCAGAGTAGAACTGCTCCATAGGGTTTTCAAGACAATGACCTTTCAGAAGCAGATTGCCAGGCTTTCTTCTGAGACACCTCTGGATGGGTTCAAACGACAAACCTTTCAGCTAGAAGTCTAGTGCTTAACTGTTTGCACCACCCAGGGACTCCTGGGAGCAGCTTATTTGGGTGTGTGTGGCCTAAGTTTTCTCATAAGGTTGTGGTAAGCTTTAAGCTAAAGTTGCAAGAGGATGAGGAGCAGGATCTGCTTCCAAGCTCACCTTCATGATTATTAACAGTTATTGGAGTGAGGGCCTTAGTGGCTTAATACATGAACCTCTTAATAGAGCAGATTAAAACATGGCAGTAAGTTTCCTTTAGAGTAAGAGAGCAAGAAAATAAAAAGATGAATGCCCCAGACAAAAGCCGTAAACTTTTTGTGACTTAATCTCAGATATGACATCATTTGCTAGGATGAAAAAGCAAATATGGTAAAATATTAACAAATGGATTATTGTACTATTTTTTCAATTTTTCTATAGGTTCAAACCTGTAGAACCCATAGGCTGCTGCAGTGGTTAAATGCTTGGTTGCTGACCAAAAGGCTTGTGGTTTGAACCCGCCCAGCGATTCTTCAGGAGAAAGACCTGGCTATATGTTCTCATAAAGATTATAGCCTAGAAAACCCTACGACACAGTTCTACTCTGTCATAAGGTATGCCTGGGAGTCAAAAACTGACTCGATGGCCCCTAACAATAACAGCAGTAGGTTCAAGAGTTTTAAAAAACAAAAGGTGGAGAAAAACAAAAACAATGCTTAAGTTCTATAATAACACAAGAAAGTCTGTGAAATCTAGATATTATAGAGAATGAGATCTCAGAACAAGCTAACATTCAAATTTTCACAACGAATTTCACTTCCATAAAAACAAAATTATTTTATGAAAAATATTTTAGCATAATAATTTTGATTTATTAATTAGAATGGCTAAAATTCAGATTTTGTATTATTTTATATTAATTGGCTTGATTAATATCATATATACATATATAAACATACATATATACATGTAAGGGTAGCTCAAGAAGACAAAGTAGAGTATTATAATGACATGTGCAAACAGCTGGAGATAGAAAAGCAAAAGGGAAGAACACACTCTGCATTTCTCATACTGAAAGAACTGAAGAAAAAATTCAAGGCTCGAGTTGCAGTAGTGAAGGATTCTACTCGGAAAATATTAAGCGATGTAGGAAGCATCAAAAGAAGATGGAAGGAACACAGAGTCACTATACCAAAAAGAATTGATCAATGTTCAACCATTTCAGGAGGTAGCATATGATTAGGAACCGATGGTACTAAAGGAAGAAGTCCAAGCTGCACCGAAGGCATTGGCGAAAAACAAGTCTCCAGGAATTGCTGGAATACCAATTAAGATGTTTAAACAAAAGGATGCAGGGCTGGAAGTGCTCACCCATCTATGCCAAAAAATTTGGAAGACAGCTCCCTGGCCAACTGACTGGAAGAGATCTGTATTTATACCCATTCCAAAGAAAGGTGATCAACCTAATGTAGAAATTATTGAACAATATCATTAATATCACACACAAGTAAAATTTTGCTGAAGATCATTCAAAAGCAACTGCAAGCAGTATATTGACAGGGAACTGCCAGAAATTCAAGCCAGATTCAGAAGAGGAAGTGGAACCAGGGATATCATTGCTGATGTTAGATGGACCCTGGCTGAAAGCAGAGAATACCAGAAAGATGTTTACCTGAGTTTTATTGACTGGGCGAAGGCATTCAATTGTGTGAATCATAACAAATTATGGATAACATTGTGAAGAATGGGAATTCCAAAACACTTAGTTGTGCTCATGAAGAACCTGTACATAGATCAAGAGACAGTTGTTCGAATAGAACAAGGGGATGCTGCCTGGTTTAAAGTCAGGAAAGGTGTGCTTCAGGGTTCTATCGTTTCACCATACTTATTCAATGTGTATGTTGAGCAAATAATCCGAGAAGCTGGACTTCATGAAGGAAACAGGGCATCAGGATTGGAGGAAGTCTCATTAACAACCTGCATTACGCACATGACACAAACTTGCTTGCTGAAAGCGAAGAGGATTTGAAGCACTTACTGAGGAAGATCAAAACTACTTCAGTATGGATTATACCTCAACATAAAGAAAACAACGGGACCAATAAGCAACATCATGATCAGTGGAGAAAACATTGAAGTTGTCAAGGATTTCATTTTACTTGGATCCACAATCAGCACTCATGGAAGCAGTAGTCAAGAAATTAAACAATGCATCACAGTGGACACATCTGCTGCAAAAGACCTCTTTAAGGTGTTGAAAAGCAGAGACGTCATCTTGAAGACTATGCTGCACCTGACTCAAGCCATGATGTTTTCAATAGTCTCATATGCATTTGAAAGCTGGACAATGAATAAGGAAGATAAAAGAAGAATTGATGTCTTTGAATTGTGGTATTGGAGAAGAATATTGAATATACCATAGCTGGCCAAAAGAATGAAAAATCTGTCTTGGAAGAAGTACGACCAGAAAGCTCCTTAGAAGCAAGGATGGAGAGACTATGTCTCACATACTTTGGACATGTTATTAGAAGGGATCGGACATCATACCTGATAAAGTAGAGGGTCAGCGAAAAAGAGGAAGACCCTCAACGAGATGGATTGACCTAGTGGCTGCAAAGAAGGTCTTAAGCATAACAACGATTGTGAGGATGGAGCAGGACTGGGAAGTGTTTTATTCTGTTGTACATAGTGTTGCTATGAGTTAGAACTGACTCGATGACAGCTAACAACAACAACATATATATGGAGCCCTGTGGTACAGTGGTTAAGAGCTTCGCCGCTAACCAAAAGATCAGCAGTTTGAATCCCCCAGCCACTCCTTGGAAATCCTATGGGGCAGTTCTAGTCCGTCCTATAGGGTCTCTATGAGTCGTAACTGACTCGATGGCAACAGATTTTTTTTTTATTTTATATATATACATATATATATAAACACACATATATATATACCCTCTCCTCACTTATTGAAATGGTTAGCTTTCAAAGACTAGGTCGTTACACGAAATCAGTGTTATGGAAAAATGGAGGATGACCACATCAGATCACAAAATGAAGGATGAATATATCATTACGTGACCACCAAATTACATTATTACTTAACTGCTAAATTACATCATTACACAGCTACCAAACCACTGAGAATTATGGCCCAGCCAAACCGACACATAACAATAACCATCAAAGCCAGCGTTATTCTAACCTCGCACCTTGGTGTTCACTACTGTCAGTTGTATATTGTGAATGTGCAAAATAGTCAGAGAGTAGATTTTTTATTATTAATGTAAATGCAAAATATTGGATATTGAAATAGTTGATAGCTGAGGAGAAGTTGTATATTGTCTTGGAAGAAGTACAGCCAGAATGTTTCTTAGACATGTTATCAGGAGGAATCAGTCCCTGGAGAAGGTCATCATGTTTGATAAAGGAGAGGGTCAGGGAAAAAAAGGAAGACCTTCAATAAGTTGCTGCAACAATGGGCTCAGACACAGCAACGATTGTGAGGATGGTACAGGCCAGGCAGTCTTTCATTCTGTTGTAAATAAGTTTTCTATTTAGGTTGAAACTGACTAAAGGTGCACAACAACAATATGTATACATATATAAGATTTTTATAATTTTTTTTATTGTAAAATCAGAAATATACTTACCAAACCATTTTATTTTAGGAAGTAATGGCAGTGAACTCACATATTTTACCAGTCAAAACATTGGGGATCATCTTTATCTTTATTTTCTTTTTGTCCCTCAAGTTCAAGCACCAAGCCTTAATTTCTACACCTTCTTTTTATCTCTCAAATACAGCCACAACTCTTCATCCCCTCTTCTGGCACTCTGTGTAAGTCACCTTCAGCTTCCACATGGTTTACTGCAAGTGCTCTTAACCAGTCTCCTGGCCTGAAGACTTGTTCTCTCAAATTCAATCTCAAGAAAAGCCCAAGTCATCTTTTTGATGCAAATTGAATTATGTCAATAGTCTGATAACCCATTTGGATTGCTTTCCAGTGATCTTGTGATTAATTCAAAATACTTTAAAAGGCTTTACTATCCTTCTTATTGTGGCACCTGATTAGATCATGCATACGTTTAATGGTATACTATAATATCAATATTTTTTCCTAAAATGAATCGTACTTCAATTGATTTTTGTAAGAAATGAATTTGAATATGAATGATATTCATATTCTTATGTATGCCCCTTTCCATTTACCCCTCTTTCTTTCAGAGGCAATCACTATGATTAATTTGTGTTGTAACTTCTCATCCATGTTTTTACAATTTTACTTCAAAATTAAGTTATAATAATTAATATATAACATAGCTTTAAATGTATTAAATTTTTACACCATTTTTGTTATTTCTATTAATTTAAAATTTAGGTATTGAATTAGGCATTATGATTTTGAAATCAGAGAGTGTTTAATATAGAGCTGGTTCAATCATTTACACTTGCATACAGTATGCTATCAGGTGAATAATGCATGCATGACTTATTTATCCCTTACCCTATATTTGTGCTCTCTATATTTTCTTTTTAGCCCTTATAGAAAATGCTACCCTTAGAAAAAGTAGCAGGGATGGAGGTCTGGGGACCATGCTTTCAAGGGACATATAGGTCAATTGGCATAACAAAGTTTATTAGGAAAATGTTCTGCATCCTACCTTGGTGAGTGGCATCTGTGATTTTAAAAGCTAGCAAGCAGCCATCTAAGATGCATCAATTGGTCCCAACTCACCTGGAGTAAAGGAGAATGAAGAACGCCAAAGTAACAAGGAAAATATTAACCTAAGAGACAAAAGGGCCACATAAACCAGAGACTCCATCAGCCTGAGACCAGAACTGGATGGTGCCCAGCTACCACCAATGACTGCTCTGACAGGGAACACAACAGAGGGTCCGTGATGGAGCAGGGGAAGGGTGAGGTGCAGAACTCAAATTCTAGTAAAAAGACCAGACTTAACAGTCTGACTGAGACTGGAGGAACCCCAGAGAGCATGGGACCCGGAATCTCTGTTAACCCTGAACTAAAACAATTCTTGAGGCCAATTGGGACTGGACTGTGGAACATAAAATGTTGCTCGTGAAGAGTGTGCTTCTTAGCTCAAGTAGACACATGAGATTAAATGGGAAGCTTCTGTCTAGAAATGAGATGAGAAGGCAGAGAGGGTTAGGAGCTGGTTGAATGGACTCGAGAAATCAGAGGTGGAAAGGAGGAGTGTGCTGTCACAGTATAGGGAGAGCAATTAGGGTCACATAACAATGTATGTATGAATTTTTGTATGAGAGACTAACTTGAATTGTAAACTTTCACTTAAACTACAGCAGTATAAAAAAGAAAATGCTACCCTTAATATTTTTAACAATCTTCTTTTCCCAAATTAAGAATATATATGTATATTTTATAGCTATATACCTAAAATAATACATTTTAAACTTTATCATTCTATTTAACTCTACCAAATATTATTAAATTGGTCTCCAAAGTGGTAGAACCAATCTATATTTCTGTACGCAATTAATATTATCAGACCCTTTATTTTTTGCCAATCTAATGGATGTGATAGTTCACTATTGTTTTACTTTTCAATTCTTTGACTATGAGTGGGATTAAACATTTTTCATCTTTGATATGTTTACTGACCATTTAGGTTTTTGTTCTATAAACTCTTTTACAGGTGTTTTTCTATTGAATTATTGTGATTTTTATTTATTTACTTTAGATTTTAAACATCTATACAGGATCTGGAAACTAATCCTTTGTTAATTATGTTTATGTGCATGGCAAATATTTCCTCCTCATCTGTTGCTCTTTTTAACTTCATTCTTAGGGAAACTTTTTTTTTTGTTTTGTACAGAATATTTTTATTCTTAAGAAATTATACATACATGTATATATATGTGTGTGTATACATTTATATATTTTTTCCTATTATAATTTGTGCTTTGGGGGTTTTATTTCAGAAATAACAAGTCATATAGATACACTTCTTAATTTTCATTAATAGTTTTAAAGTTTTAAATACATTTTGTTTTAACTCACAAGGAATTGATTGTTGTATAGATTATAGTTAATAACTTATTTTTACTTGTTTTCTATATGAGTAATCAATTGTCATAGAAGAATACATTAATTAATTTATAATGCTTTCCCCCAAGTTGTTAAACCATCTTATTTTCTAGCCAGTTCTGAACTGTTATGGATTGTATTGTGCCCCATCAAAGTATGTGTTGTAAATCTGAACCTTCATACATGTGCATGTAATCCCATTTGGAACAGGGTTTTCTTTGTTATGTTAATGAGGCCTTATCAGTGTAAGGTATGTTTTAAGGTATTCGCTTTTGAGATCTAAGAAGAGTATATTAGACACAGAAATGAGCAAGCACAAATGGGGAAAGATAGATGCCACATGGAGATCTTCAAAGAATGTCAAGAAGAATGTCAGAGAAATCCGGAAAAGTATTTTTCCCCAGAGTGGAGAGAGCTTTCTTCTAGAACTGGCCCCCTGAATTTGGATTTATTGCCCCATAAACTGTGAGAAAATACATTTTTGTTCATAAAAGGCACCAACTTGTGCTATTGCTGCTACAGCAACAGCAGATAACCAAGACACCAACATAAAAGAGAGTTGTTATTATGTAATATATTCCCTACCATTGATCTTGTTGTTTCTGTCTTGCCATTTCTAGAACTTTATTATAAGACTAACTATCTGGAAAGGAAAATTTCTCTTCTTTCATTCCAGAATTGTCTGATACTTGGAAAATCATTCTTCCACATTAATTTTAAAATCACTTGGTAAATTTCCTTGAGTATTCCAAAATAGTCACTTTTACAATACTTGCTATTCCAATTAGTGAACCTGGTAGATCTACCCATTTTCAGGTCTTTATGTAAGTCTTTCGAGTAAATAATGTGACTTAATAATGCTCTTAATGAATGTTCAGCACATATATTTTTAGTATTATTCCTAAATTCATTACAGATTTTAATGCTTCTATGTTTTTATATGTTGCACATTCTATTGGTTATTGCTAACGTTTTAATATATTATTGATTGTATTTGTTGATCTTTTGTCCACCAACCTCTAACTAATATCACCTTATTTTGGCTAATCATCCAAATTACTTTCATCATTTAAAAAATTTGTTATCAGAATTTCTTTAAAACTCATCTTTGGATTACTGTCTGTATAACACATTATAGTTTATTGAGAAATACACTTCACATTCCTTATTCTTTTTCCTATCAGGCCCATCCATTGTTTATGCAAGAGTTTAAAATCTAGGCTCTTTCTGATCATTGTTAGATGATTCATTCACATGATGTCCTTCATCTGTTATCTAAAGTTATGTAAAGGATTAGTGGGTGAATGTACTAAACCAGAAAACCAAAACTAAACCCATTGCTGTCGAGTTGATTCTAACTCATAGTGACCTGATAGAAAAGAGTAGAACTGCCCCATAAAGTTTCCAAGGAGAAGCTGGTGGATTCAAATGGCCAACCTTTTAGTTAGCAGCTGAGCTCTTAACCACTGCCCTACCATGTACTAGTGGGACAAAAATAGATTGCATGACAAGATATCAAAATACTTCTCAGTGATATCCTTAAAAAAATGTAATATGAGGAAGTATGAAGATTGAACTACAAATACTCCACACACACACACACACACACACACACAGTAATAAATACCATGATGTTGTGATGTTGTGGTGGAAGGCTTTCTAAAATAAAACAAAAGATTAGATGCTGGTGTCTTTCTGTATTCTACTGAACTAGCAAAATGATATTGAATTCTGAACTACCATCTCTATGAGTGACTTCAGGGTTCGTGAACATAACTTTTAATATCCACTAGTTCAAGCCATTAGTTTAGAAACTTCCAAAGTTTACAGTTTTATGCAGCTGTATATTTTTATTAAGAAAAATAAATCTTGTTTATGAGAGTTCTTTATGTTCTGCTATAGGGACTTTCTCTATAGAGACAAGTAATAGAAAAAAATCTATATAATTAATTGCTAAAGAGTATTGTGTAACAGCAATTTTATCCTCAATAATAATTTTATGTAATGAAAATACATTTACTTAGAATAGTTTTCTGAAAATGACAAGGCAAATTATAATATTGCAGCTACACAATATCGTAGAAAAGGCACTATATTTGAAAACTTGAGAACAATCATAAACTTTGGTGATAACTAATCCCCGTGGCCTCGTTACTTAACCTTTCTGAATTTCAGTGCTGTATGCCTATGCTTGGAAAACCTGGTGGTGCAGTGGTTAAGAACTATGGTTGCTAACTGTGATAGTTAAGATTGTGTGTCAACTTGGCTGGGCCATGATTCTCAGTGTTTATGTGATCACTCCCATGACTGACTATGCTGTGAATAGCCAATCAGATGAAAGTGAGTTTCCTTGGGGGAGTGGCCTGCATCTGAATATCAGGAGACGTTCTGGCTTTTTGGACGTTTTGGATCCTGTGGCTGCCTACTGTCGTCTCACCTCCGGTTCTTGGGACTTGAGCTGTCAGCTTATCTGTGGAACTTGGAATTCATCGCCCTTCACAGCATGTGAGCGGAGCCCTGCTCTCTCACCTGCCGATCTTGGGTTCTCCAGCCCCTGCACCTATGTGAATCAGGAGAAAACTTGTGGTCTTGCCTGCCCATCTTGGAATTTGTTAACGTTCACAGTCTGCGAGCAGGAGCCTTGCTCTCCCACCTGCCAATCTTGGGCTCTCCAGCTTCTGCGGATGAGCCACTTGGGAGAGGCCTCTACCCTGATTAACGTACTTGGGAAGTTCTAGCCTCTACAATCATGTGAGCTGATTCCTTGATATAAATCTCTCTATATATATATTTATATGCTTTACAGGTTTTGCTTATCTAGAGAACCCAGCCTAAGACACTAACTGAAAGGTTGGCAGTTTGAGTTCACCAGGTGCTCCTTGAAAACCCTATGGGGCAGTTCTAGTCCAGTAGGGTCACTATGAGTCAGAGTCAACTAGATGGCAACGGGTTTGTATGCCCATGCCTTAAAAGGAGCCCTGGGAAGCAGTGGTTAAGAGCTATGGCTGTTAACCAAAAGTTTAGTAGTTCAAATCCACCACCTGCTCCTTGGAAACCCTATGGGGTTGTTCTACTCTGCCTTATAGGGTTGCTATGAGTGGGAATCCACTAGATGTCAACGGTTTTTGTTTTTTCTTTGCTTTAAAAAAAAATGATATTACTTATTTTATTTATCTAAAAATTTAAACTGAAGAGAAAGTAAGTTCTTGTATATTTATGTACTAAATAGTGCTCTATTTGCTATCACAATATGTATTATTATCATTAAAATATTTGTTATCTGATAATACAGAATTTTTTTTTTATTGTACTTCAGGTGAAGGCATACAGAACAAATAGTTTCTCATGAAACAGTAGTACACATATTGTTTATGACATTGGTTAACAACCCCACAACATGTCAACCCTC
>NW_004444167.1:2259569-2275287 GCF_000243295.1 Trichechus manatus latirostris | reverse complement strand
TTTTGTTTTTGCTGAGACTTTATGTTTTTCCTATTTTTTTTATTAGTATGTTTTTTAACTTTCTTTGTGGTTACAATGAATTTTACCCTTTATCTTACTAAGTTTGAACCAATCTACCATTAGTTGGTATCACCTTGCCTTCCTCTCCATCAGAAGGTTCTATACCTATGCTGTTTATTCCCTCTTTTATTGTTTTGATGTTGTTATCATTTACTGATTAACTGCTCTGATTCCCTGTTGTATTTCCTTTGGTTTTGGATAGTCTTTGAGAGTTCATTTCTTAGATTGGTATCTGGCTGGAACAATCCTGTGTCCTAGATTCTGCCTGTGAGCTGAAGGTTTTTGTCCTCAGATCGAAGAACTCCCTTTAATAATTCTTGTAAGTTTGGTTTGACTTTTACATATTCCCTTAATTTCTGTTTGTCTGGAAATGACCTAATTTCACCATCAAATTTGAACGAGAGTTTTGCAGGATATATTATTCTTGGCTGGCAATTTTTTGCTTTCAATATTTTATATATGTCATCGCATTGTTTTCTTGCCTGCATGGTTTCTGCCAAATAATCTGAGCTTAGTCTTATTGTTTCTCGTTTGTATGTGACTTCTTGTTTTTCATGCACTGCTCTCAGCATTGTTTGTTTGTCTTAGATTTTGGTGAGTGTGATTATGATATGTCTTGGTGATTTTCTTTTGAGCTCTCTCCAATATGGGGTTCATTGAGCTTCTTGGATGGCCAGATTTTCATCTTTCATGATATAGGTGAAGTTTTCTGTCAGGCGGTCTTCAGGGATCCTCTCTGTGTTTTCTGTTTTCTCTCCCTGTGCTGGAATTGCAATCACTCGAAAATTTTTGCTTTTCATTTTATCCCACATAACTTTCAGGGTCTCTTCATTTTTTTTTTTTGTTGTTCTTTTTTCTGAGTTTTCCTGAAGCAGTGTTTTATCCAGGTGTTTGTCTTCATTTCCACTAATCTTGTCTTCCACTGTTTCAGATCTGCTTCTCAGCCCTTCTATGACACCGTCCATTTCTGAAATCTTGTTTTTTATCTTTTGGATTTCTAATTATTGTCTTTGTATAATTTCTAGTTGTGAATTTATTTTGCCATTTTGTTCCTGCATTATTTTCCTGAATTCTTCCAATTTTTTGTCTGTATTTTCCATGAATTTGTCTATTTTTTCCTCATGTTTGTCAGCTTTTTGCCTCAGTTATTGGAGAATTCTGAGTATTAGCAATTTGAATTCCCTATAGTTCTGTGCGTTTTCTTCCAGAGGAGAGTCATCTGGTGTTTTATTTTGGACGCCTACTGGAACCATCCTGTCCTGTTTTTGTAAATGTTTTGATATTGTCTGCTGTCTTCGGGGCATTCAGTAGTTATTTTTCTCGTTTATTGATTGTAGATTTGTTTGTTTTGTCCCTTTTTTTTTTTTTTAATTTGACTATGTCTGAGCAGGTAGACTGTGTGTTCTTTGTTGTTTTCTCATGTGTGGGCACAATACTTTTCCCCTCCTTCTCCAACTGGCAGGGTCAGTCAGTCAGATATGGTACTGCAGGGCAGGTATAGCTGAAGAGGAGTTACTGGGATGGGTTGTTTGTGGCACTTACTACAGCCACCAGAGTGGGTCAGTAATCAGTGTGGGGCAGGTTCCAGTAGGCCGTGCCTGTGCTGCTTGGTGGTGTGATGTCAAGCACACGGTGCAGGTAGGCAGGATGCAGCGGGGAGATTGTTATGTGTGGAGCTAAGATGGATACGGGAGAGAGGAACAGGAACCAAAAACATACAAACAAACAAAAATGAATGCTAGGGGAGCTTGCCTTTGGAGTGGAGAGATGAGAGACTATGAAATGGAGAAAAACAGAAAGGGGAAGAGAAAGAAAAGAAAAGAATGAATAAATAAAAATCCAAAAGCTTAAAGAACTGCAAAGTTCCCAGCGATCCCACCGGTGCAGCTATGAGGTCTGGGGAAGTCACTCTCAGGTGTTGCAGTACAGCCTGGCTAGAAGGCATAGAGGTATACAATACCAGGTGTTCAGGGAACAGAAAGAGAAAGAAGATATAGAGAGACGAGAAACTGCGCAATGAAGAAACACAAAAAGGGAAAAAGAGGGAAAAGAAAACAAAACAAATTTAAAAAAAGAAAAGAAAGAACAAGAAAGGCCCGAAAAACACAGAAAGAAAAAAAAAAAACAATGAAAAAAGAAATGCTCTCAGGATCCCTCTGCACGTTTGTGCGAGCCTAGGGGGAAGTCTCATTGCCACGCAGCACCGCCTAGCCAGAAATGGCTCCCAACTCAAGAAAAAGAAAAGAAAACAAACAAACAATTCAAAACAAACGCACAAAACCCCAGGATTCCACCGGTGCAGCAGCCCAGACCAGGAAGCAGCTCCACACTTGAACCGAGCTCCACAGCCCCTCAGAAAGAAGCAAAGATGGCGCACAGAGCCAGGTATTTGAGTGAAAGGAGGGGAGATGGTGAGAGGTAAGGAAGAAATCAAAAGAAGCGGACAAAAGCAACACCAGCAGCCAACAAATGGCACTCAGAGAGCCGGTCCTTTTGGGTGTGTGGAATCCAAGCAGCTGGTGTTTCCTGGACAAGAGATTGTGGCTGCGGGAAGCAGAGGAGGCTGAGTGAGGGTGAAGAAGCGTGGGGCTGGGAAAGCGTATATCGCAAATTACCGGTTGTTTTGTTTCCCGCTGGACCCTCCGTGAGGCTGCCTTCTTATACCCCCTGTTTGCTGGTCTCTGATAGGAGTCCAAGATGGTGGATCCACACTGCGTTAGCTGGTAGGGGACCTCTGCATGAATCTCTCCTCACTCTCCATTCTCTGTCAGTTTTCTCACTCCATTTGGTGCTTGGCTGAGTTTCTTTACCTCTTCATTTGATGTTTTATGATTTCAGGATTGTTGTATTCTCTGTTTGGCTGAGTTTTTCAGATCTTTGCTGTGGAGGGACAGCGTGGTGCTTCTGCCTAGAGTGCTATTTTGCCAGAACTCTCCAATACAGGATTTTTTTAACGTGACAAAGTTGTGTGAGTTTGATGTAAACATTGTTAGGAAAGAACGGGTTGCTTCTAGATAGAAATGACAGACTGAACATGTACACCTAATTTTGCTTCCTCAATAACCTCTAAAAGGAATTATAAAAAGCCACAACACTGGAGTAAACAGAAGTACAAACTAGATTTTGGAAGCTTGAAAGTAAGTCCTTAATTGGTAATCATGAAAGTCAAGAATGGCATGATAAATAACTCAGAAACTTAAACAGGTTCAGTAATTGTGAGTTAAGGTGTGCTAAAATAAACTGGATCGGTTGAAATATGACTTAGAAGTAGTTAGATATCTATGTATACTAACAAATAATGGAAGAGAGGAGGATAATTCTCTGGAAAGGGCAATTCAAAGGATCTCTGGACTGGGTGACACCACCAGTAGTTGAGAGCATGAATCACGTATGAAAATAATTAGGTGAATGCATATTAAATGTAGAGATTTTCATATATCTTCCCTCACATACCTCTCAGATCACTGACCCCTAGGAAGGAGATTGACATAATCCTCTCTGAAGAAACTACCAGTTATCAGTTGCCATTAAGTCAATTCTGACCTCATGTGTGTCAGTAAAACTGTGCTCCACATAGTTTTCAATAGATTATTTTTTGGGGGTAGTAGATCTCCAGGAGCATGTGGGTGGACTTGAACTACCAACTCGTAGGTTAGCAGCTGAGTATGTTAACATTTTACACCACCCAGGCACTCTGACTAGTCCACAAGACTTAAAGGCACTGACGTCAGGATTCCCCAGTCATCTTTACAGAAAAACTCTAAGTTGACAATGCTCAATTAAAGTACTCAGAAGGTTGCAGTTAGCTACTTGTTCCCCACTCTTAATCCACAGATTAAAATAGATAAACTGAATGAAGGTATATGACAGAGTAGAACTGCTCCGTAGGGTTTCCAAGGAGCAGCTGGTGGATTCGAACTGTTGACCTTTTGGTTAGCAGCCTGAGCTCTTAACGACTGTGCCACCAGGGCCCTGAAGGTATGTTAGAGGAAGTAAATATATAGGAAGAAAAGGACAGCATCAATAGATTTATAATTAATAACTGTATCATTAATAAACTTCCTCCCTGAAACAAGTATACACATGCACACACACACATACATATATACATATACACACACACACACACACACACACACACACTTTGGACAACCAAAGAAGAAATGAGAAGGTCATTAAGAGATAGAGTTGAAGAAATTATCTAGAGAAATATTTTTTTAAAAACCAAAAAAAAAAAAAAAAAAAAAATATATATATATATATATATATATATATATATAAAAGATAAGAACAATAAGGAATTTGTGAGATGGTCCTATATCGATATAGAGAACAGAGATAGAGGGGAGGAAATAATCAAATGAAAAACTCTAGAAAATTTCCTACTACTCGAAGGCAAGTATCCAAGTCAATGAAAACAGACTTTAAAGTATTCATTTGTTCATCTGATCAATTATTCAATCAATACACTGAGTACCTCATATGTACTAGGAACTTCTCTGAACACTAAGGATATAGCAATGAAAGCAACAGATAAAATTCAGCCCTCATGGAACTTACTATTCATTGAGGCAAAACAAACAATAAGCAAGATAAACAAGTGTTATAGATTGAATCGTGTCCCCCAAAAACATGTGTTGTAAATCCTAACCTCTCTGCCTGTGGCTATAATCCTATTTAGGAATAGGTTGTCTTTGTTATTTTAATGAGGCAGGATTATTATAGGATGTGTCTTGAGTCAATCTCTTTTGAGATAAAAAGAGATTAAACAAGCAAAGGAGAGAAGCGGAGATGTGGGTAGGGAGATGCAAAGACACATGAAGATTGCCCAGGAGAAGAAGCTCAGAAGATACAAGAGCCTTCCTCCAAAGCTGACAGAGAAAGGCTTCCCCTGAAACCAGCACCCTGAATTCGGACTTCTAGCCTCCTAAACTGTGAAAAAATAAATTTCCGCTTGTTAAAGCCACCCATTTGTAACTTTTCTATTAGAGCAGCACTAGACAACTAAGATAACAAGTAAAATATATTCCATGTTATAATGCAATATATGGACATGAATAAGGAAGACCAAAGAAGAATTCATGCCTTTGAATTATGGTGTTGGTGAAGAATATTGAATATACAATGGACTGCCAGAAGAACTATAGTGTTGCTAAGAGTCAGAATTGAATCGATGGCAATGTTTTTGTTTTTTGTTTTTTCCCCCAGAAGAATGGACAACTCTGTCTTGGAAGAAATACAGTCAGAGGGCTCTTTGGAAGCGAAGATGGTGAGACTTCCTCTCTTGTAGCTTGGACTTGTTATCAGGAGGGACTAGTCCCTGGAGAAGGACATCATGCTTGGTAAAATAAACTGTCAGTGAAAAAGAGAAAAACCCTCGACGAGATTAATTGACACAGTGGCTGTAACAATGGGTTCAAACATAACGATTGTAAGGATGGCGTAGGACCCGGCAGTGATTCGTTCCTTAGTGCATAGGGTTGCTGTGAGCCGAAACTGACTCTGTAGCACCTAACAACAGCAACAAATATGGTTTTAAATATTAAGGAGAAAAATAAACCAGTGGCACAGTGCTTAAGATCAACGGCTGCTAACTGAAAGGTGGGCAGTTTGAATCCACCAGCCACTCCTTGGAAACCCTGTGGGGTGGTTCTACTCTGTTCTATAGGGTTGCTATGAGTCAGAATTGATTCAATGGCAATGAGGTTAAGCAGATTTAAAAATGTTTAGTTGGTGTTGTTACAATTTTCCATAATGTAGTCTGTAGAAGCCTGTGATGACAAATGTTATGTGTCAACTTAGCTAGGCTATGAGTCTCTGTAGTTTGGCAGACACTGTACTGGTTGCTCTTCCTTAATGTAATCACCCTCTATGATGTGATCTGATGTAATCTGACAATCAGTTGAAAAGGGAGTTTCCTTGTGGGGTATGGCCTGCCTCCAATATATACGGATGTTCTGGCAAAGCTTGTTCTCTTGCTCAACCCTGCACTCTTCTCATTACCTGACTTCCACTTCCTGGAATACGAGCCTGCAGAGGTCTCCAGCCTGCTGTCTGACCTACAGTGTCATGGATTGAATTGTGTCCCCCAAAAATATCTGTCAACTTGGCTAGGTCATGATTCCCAGTATTGTATGATTGTCTACCTTTTTTATCATCTGATGTGATTTCCCTATGTGTTGTAAACTCTATCACTATGATGTAATAAGATAAATTAGGGGCAGTTGTACTGATGAGGTCTACAAGATTAGTGTCTTAAGCCAATCTCATTTAAGATATAAAAGAGAGAGAGAAGCGAGCAGAGACATGTGGGAACCTCATACCACCAAGAAAGCAGTGCCAGGAACAGAGTGTGTCCTTTGGACCTGAGGTTCCTGCATGGAGAAGTTCCAAGAACAAAGGAAGATTGAGACATAGACCTTTTTCCAGAGCTGACAGAGAAAGCCTTCTCCTGGAGCTGATGCCATGAATTTGCATTTGTAGCTTACTGGACTGTGAGAGAATAAACTTCTCTTTGTTAAAGACATCCACTTGTGGTATATCTGTTATAGCAGCACTAGATGACTAAGACATACAGATTTGGGATTTACCAGCCCTTACAATTGCAAGAGCCATGACATTTCCTTGAATTAATCTCTCTCTCTTTCTCTCTCTACACAGA
The DNA here is from genome assembly GCF_000243295.1 of Trichechus manatus latirostris. Taxonomy (NCBI): domain Eukaryota; kingdom Metazoa; phylum Chordata; class Mammalia; order Sirenia; family Trichechidae; genus Trichechus; species Trichechus manatus. The sequence continues at coordinate 2,268,566 of NW_004444167.1, read as the reverse complement.
TATGTATATATATATATGTATATATATATAGATATATAGATATATACATCTCCGTGGTTTTTTTCCTCTAGATAACTCAGATTAAGACAAGGCCTCACTAAGGTGACCTATGATTAAGAATCTGAGGGAACAAGTCATGCATTTCTAGGATAAAAAACATTCCAGGCAAAAGAAAGCATTGCAAAGGTGCTTTGGTGGGAGCACGTGTAGCATGTTTAGGGGCCCTCAAGGATGTTGGTGTGGATAAGCTTAATGATCAAAGCAGGCATATGTTCATTTCTCAAAAAATGAACCTGTTTTTATTGTTTCTTAGGAAGCTTCTGAAAATTATGCTCCATCAACATGAATGATTATATATAAAAAATGGAAAGCGTACAGAATACTGGAGACCCAACACACAGTAGAATTGAAGAGACTCTTCAGAAAGATATTGAAAGCAGATACCAGCACAGCAAATATAAATCAAGAAGAAAGGGAATTATGTTCAGAATATTCTAGAGAAGTGTCCTTACAAAATAAAAGGATAAACCAAGGATAAAGAAGACAAGAGATCCCTGAAATGATACAGCCTACTCAGAAGAAGGAAAATGTAATTCCTATGATGTTACTAAGTAGCTGTAGATACTAACAAATCCACATAGAAGAAAAATGGAGAACTCAAAGTATGATATTTCTGAGATTAAAAGTGTAACTGATAATTCATCATTATGTGATTGCCTTTGTGAAAATACATACAGTCATGTGCCACATAGCATCTGTTCAGGTGACATCCAACTGCATATAAGTCTGTGGCCCCATAAGGTTATAATAGAGTTCAGAAATCCAGACTGGAGAATGGGAAGTAGGGAATGTAACCAGACATAGGGAAAGCAACAGCTTTCCGCATGCAGCATATGTATTTCATATCTCTTGTATACAAACAGATTGCTTTGCCAGGCATATAATTGTACAGTACATATATAACCTATAATGCATATGTCTTGATAGTCATAATAAATGCCTATGTTACTGGCTTACGTATGTACTGTACTGTACTTTCTGTCATTATTTTAATGTGCACTTTCCCTACTTACAAATAAAGTTTACCATATACCAGTGTATGCTTCGACTTGTAGGCAGCAGCATCCAATCTTGTGTATCAGGCATTTCTTGAGTGTTGTTGTGTTATCGCTCTGTTTAATTTTTTTTGAAAATATTACTGTGAAATGCATCATGGCTCCCAAATTCACCAAAACCAGTGCTAATGATAGCAGCAGCAAGAGGCAAAGGAGAAGTATCGATTTAGAAGTGAAACAAAAGGTTATTGAACAACACAAAGGTGGAAAATCAGTGAATGCTATTGCTCATGACTGAGGCACGTTCACAAAACATCCACATCACATAATGTCATATTTCACAGAGCATATCATGGACATTAAGCAACACATGACTATACTGAGATATAATTCTAAGGTATGAGAAAAGTAAACAATATTTTTAAAAGAATCTAGGATAATGAGAAAACATATAAGCATTAACTTGAGAAAAAAGAAAAAAGGAATAAGTTGTAATCACATAGCAGTACGAATATTCAGCTCTGGGTATTTATATAAGCCTAATAGTGTGATAACCAAATATAAATTTAACCACAAAATGCAATACAGTTGAGTTGGAAGAAAGGAAAGGAGTGCATAGCAAAGTAAATTAAAAAGTATGAGAGCTAAATTATTTCTTATAGAGGTCCATAAATAATGTTTAAATGAATTAATCAAGGATAGCATACTAGATAGATAGTATATATATTATTCTGATAAATAAAAAGATATGTAAATGCAAGAAATAAAGAAAGCTAAAAAGATCAAAATAGTTGCCTCTTTAGAGAAAAACAATGAAGGAAGGGAGAGTCGTGGTAAGAAATGACTGTAGTACAGTATTTAATATTATTTTAATTATAAAACTATGTACATTGTTCAAAAAAGAAAAAGCTAATTAAAATGTATACAAAATTTATATCACCAGTTTATTTGATAAGACAGCTGTAAGAGAAAAAGAAGTGTTTAAACTGGAAGTGTTTCAGTAAAAGAGATGAGTATTTACAATTTTATTCCATTTTTGGAAATATACTACGCAGTATGTATTGCAAAGACTAGCTCAGTAACAGTACTAAGGTACACACAAGCAACTCAAAATTATGAATTCCGTTTGTTGACTATATCATTTCAAATCTCAGTGCCTCTTCCATATTCGTGAAATACAAGTCATGTAATTTCCCATTGATAAAATCAAACTAAACTATTCGCATTTTCTAGCATATACTATTCAGGGAAAAAAGTAAAATCAAGATTGCTATTGCAAAAAATGCGAAAATATTCTAACAACTCCAAGCCAGAAAATTCAGATGAAGACACTAGGTCATGGCTAACATCATGATATCTAAAAAGCATTAAGAAGTGAAAAAGCAAGGGACTACCATATTAAATGCCTCATTCCTAATGAGTAAGGAACTGTGAACATTTTGGTGTAAGACCATTTTAAGAGTCATAGGTCCTAATCAAAAGTACTTTTTTTTGAATACAGACTTCTGTTTTGTTAGATGCTATATAACAGACTTGGCATGGAATTTTTTTTTTTTTTTCCCAAGCTGTTGCTTGCAGTAAACTTTATGAAAGTTGCTATGGTGATACATTCTTTTGGTCTATGAGATTTTGTGGTAAAAACATAGATGTTCACCAGTATAAGTTTCATCTAAAAATACTACCCACTTCCATTTTTGATTCAGGAGTTTGGCTCCTGGCCAAGAACCTATGCATAGTTTTACAGGCCTGATCACAGGCATTTACAAAGGCTTTAAGTGGCAAACTTAACAGGAAAAGCTTCCTTCTTCACCCCACACTTAATGCACAGACAGTGCATTGCAGTCTCTGAAGGGAGTTATAGTCAAGGACCCACTTCCCCGCTGTCACCACAGACATGCTCCTATCATATCTGCATTCCTAGCCCAGGCATCTTCATCAGAGGCCGCTTTTTCAGGCACTTCATCAGAGACATTTCTCAGGAGCCTCTGCTGGGACTTCCTTATGGGGGTCAGGGAGACTTTGAAGGCACTTTACTCTGACTCAGTAATCAGTACTCGGTACTTTTCTACTCCTAGTCCTTCTCTTTCTCCCTCCCCTTAGCCCCTGGTCTATAAACTACAGAAGCTTTTGTGTCTACCTGACGCTCACTGAGCACAGTTTCATGGATAAGATGGAACAGTAGGGGAGTTTGTATTTTCTAAAAGTCAGCTTCTTTCTTATACTTTTGCAGTAAGTGATTAAAGTCTTGGTGGTTACTTTCATTTTGGCTTGTTGTCTTAATCGGTTACTCCAATACCTGGCAGCTCAACTGTCAGCTCGGCTGTTAACAGTAATAATTTAACATTCAAAGCTATGAATTAAAAAAAATGGTGTAGTCTAATGTGAGTCTTAGTAGATTTTTGTCCATTCAAAAAGAGTTTGATAATATAATTATATATTTCCATCCATGGAAATATGAGTTCATATAGATAATGAATAAATACAACCAGAATGTTCCTTAAAAGCAAGAATGGTGAGATTTTGACGTATTTACTTGGGACAAGGCATTAGGAAAAACCAATCACTAGAGAAGGACATTATGTTTGGTAAAATGGAGGGTCAGTGAACGTGAGGGAAACCCTCCATGAGATGAATTGACACAGTAGCCACAACAATAGATAATGAATCCAGGAAAGAAGCTTAGTGTTGGTTAATTACAGGGAAATTTTTTAACAATAATAAATTCATATTTGTGAAAACAGAAGTGGTTGCAATACAATGAGTAGACTAAGATGAAAAAGGTGGTGACTCACAGTATCTGATCTAAATACATAACAGTTAAATAGCATGGCCTACTTAGGTAGTGGCATTTGTTTTGGGAGTATATAAATGAGCAGAGCATTTTAACCATGAAAATCACCTCCTTCACTCATACTCTCCAAACCTGTGTTGGTTGTGCTTTCTATGTGCAATTCTAAGTCTTTTATCTTTGTGCTTACCACACACTGTATGGTAAATGCCCTCATTCTTAATGTGTAGAGAATACACGAAAGTATTAATTCCTTAGGAACAAAAATACAGTATCTATTCTGCAACTACATCTCAAATTCTCTGCACATTACTTGGAATATATAAGACATTCATTTAGTGATTCTTAAAGTGAATGAATACATGACGTGCGTATTACATGATTTTGTATGTTGAGATATTTTAACAAATATATGTATTAACGATTAGAATTAATTAATGCATTTAACAAGGTTCCTAGACACTAGTCCAATATGAAAAACTAAATTCATTTTCTAAATAGTAGCAAATAAAAACTAAAAATACATTTTAAAAATGTAATTGCAATAGCAACACAAAAGCAACACTGAAGAATAAATTCCATGAAATACACAGAATATCACCATCTATACACATACACTCAAAAAATTATTGATAGAAATTGAAGAATTCATGGAGAAGGATATATCTAGCAAACCATGAACTAAAAATACATATTTTAGTAAGGAATAATATAAAATAATGTTGAGACAAAATAATTTGAATAAAATTCACATTTATAATGATTCATCAGAATATTTCATAGCATGCAAAAACTATTCAATATTTTTATGCAGTTTAATATTATCAGGGAACTGATAAATACTAAGTTTAGTGATTACCTCTAATATGTAGAGTTCTATAGGTAGACATCCATGGATTAAAAGCTTTTCTGACACAACTGGATTTATAATATGAAACATGTGGATGGTTAGAATCCATGGTTAGAAAGTTGGATTTCAGGGTTATAAGTATACAATTGGAAGCCCAGTGGCACAGTGGTTAAGCATAGGCTGCTAACGGAAAGGTCGGTGGTTCAAACCCACCAGCAGCTCCATGGGAGGAAGATATGGCAGTCTGCTCCCTTAAAGATTATAACCTTGGAAACCCTATGGGAAAATTCTACTCTGTCCTATAGAGTCACTATGAGTCAGGATTGACTAGACAGCAAAAAGTAAAGGATTTTACTATGCAATTAAAGGCTACGCTAAGGTTTAAGGTATGGATGTGTGTATAGGTTACTTGCATTCTAGTGGAGAGATCATTAATTGTTAAATAAGGAGACTGAGAAATGATAAGGGCAGAACATTGGATATCTCATCAAGTTATTTGAAATCATTGAGGACAATCAAAGTTAAAGATTTATAAGGGTAATTTCATTTCAGTTTTCTAAGTTCTTGGCAAAAGGTTACTACCATGATGAATATTTGTGGTGAGGATCCATAAAGAGGGGCTTTACAAGATGATAATACTGTAAGAGGTCTTATATGAATTGTCCATGTACTCTTTACTATTAAAAAAAAGGACTGCTCCATTCATACAATACATATGGTTTGATATAATCATATAAAATATATTCTATTATAATTTTATTTCAAAATGTATGGCAATTAAGAATAGCTTAGCCAAACTATATACTAAGCCTTTTTTAGAAACCTATATTATAAATATTGTTCTATTTAATCTTCAAAATACTCCCATTAATTATATTCTATTACCATTACCACTTTACAGATAAGGAAGATGAGACAGTAAGTAGTTAAATGACATGCCTGAGGTCACATAGTAAGTGGTAAAGTCTGCATTTAAATCCATGTACTCTGATGTACGGATAGGAATACTGATCATGAAGCTAGAGCTTATAGGGAAATGCACAAGAAACTTTCAGAAATGCCCACATTCACAGTGTACCAAAACCTGAGAACCAGATATCAAGTCCCAGTTTAAAAGGATCAGAATAAAGACAGGGCTTGTTGAATTATGAAACAGGCATACTTGAGGTCATGAGAGTTTATACATAAAAGCAAATACCCAAGAGACTTGAAAGCGGCTACACAAATAGATACATGTACAATGTTCATTGTAGAACTATTCACAGTAGCCAATAGGCGGAAACAACCTAAATGTCTATCAACAGATGAATGGATAAATGAAATGTGGTTTTATGCAAACAATAAAATATTATTCGGCCATAAAGAGAAATGAAGTCCTGGTACATGCCACAACATTATGTGCAAGTTTCCAGAACCTCCTTGAAGACATTAAGCTGAGTTTAATAAGTCGATTACAAAAGGACACTAACCTGAAATAACTACATTAGGAAAATGCGTAGAGATGAGAGTTTAATACTGGTTACCAGGGGCAGGAGGGAGTGGGAAAGGGGGGAATCATTGTTTAGGTAGCATTCAGTTTCCAGGATATTGATGATGGTTGACAATATGATTGATGCAATTAATCTCACTGAACTGTACACATGAAAAATGTTGAATTAACATATTTTGTGATATCTATATTTTTACAACAATGATAAAAAAAAGCAAATGAGCAACTTATGGATTGAGGGTTACTGCCTCTGAAAGTTTTTAGTCCAGTTTCCAGAGCCATGCGTTTTTCACTTGAGGAACAGTTCTTGTGAGCCACAGTCCTAAGTGTATATGGTTCCATAATGCTCTGACAAAGGGTATACTTAATCAGTATTGTTGTTGGTAGGTTGTTGTTGGGTGCCATTTAGATGGTTCCAACTCATAGTGACCCTATGGACAACAAAACAAAACACTGCCTGGTCCTGTGCCATCCTCACAATCCTTATTATACTTGAGCCCATTGTTGGAGCCATTGTGTCAATCTATCTCGTTGAGGGTCTTCCTCATTTTCGCTGACCATCTACTTTATCAAGCATGATATCCTTCTCCAGGGACTGATCCCTCCGGATAACATGTCCAAACTATGTGAGATGAAGTCTCACCATTCGCACTTCTAATGAGCATTCTGGCTATACTTCTTCCAGTACAGATTTGTTCATTCTTTTGGCAGTCCATAGTATATTCAATATTCTTCACCGACACTGTAAATCAAAGGCAGCAATTCTTCTTCGGTCTTTCTTATTCATTATCCAGCTTTCACATGCATATGCATATGAGGTGATTGGAAACACCATGGCTTGAGTCATGTGCACCTTAGTCCTTAAAGTGACATCTTTGATTTTTAATCATCATGGTAGTCTATTGTTGATCATTACTATGGTTTGCTTCCTATAGGATTACTTTTGGTGGGAAAATTATATCTCTGTACCTTGCTGAACTCAGAAATGACCTGATAAACTACACACTGGAGTTGCCTACCTCTTTTTTCAGTCTCTCAGCACTCTCCAATTTTAGAGGCAAATTTCAAGTTACTGGTCCATACCTGGACAGTTTATTTTGTGTTTATGAAAGATCATTCTAACTGACATATGCAAATTTATCTTCGACTCCTTTTGTCCCCTGGAAAATTAGGTGTGTAAAGCCTTCAATAATAATTTTTAAAATGAATAAAAGATTATTTATCATCCCCTGTATGTCGTCCCTGGCACTGGTATACAGCAGGGAACAAGACAGACATGATCCATGTCCTTGTGCGTTTTTACATTTGATTGGATAGCCTAGAGAATATCCAGTTTGCTGTTGGAAATTCTGATCTGAATTCAGGAAAGAGGTTATGACTGTATTAAAAAACTAGCAAGTCACTTTCATAAAAATAAGATAAAGAGTAGAAATCATCATCAACTGATTTATGTTTCCTAGATTATTTTTAACTTAAATATAAAAACACAAAGCAATGCATCCCAGCTATATGCCCTTTCCATTGAATCAATTTTTCTAGGCATATTCAATATAAATCCACATGAAATTTTAACACTAACAAAATCCCACTCATGTATCTATAGTGGGGATGCTTAACAACATCTCTCTCTAGACCCATTAGAAATGACAACGTCAAACACCTCCTGAATAATAACTCATAAGACAGATAGTAGTGTTATGACTTGCTGTAAATATCAGGAGCTCTAAAATATCACTAGGGCACATAGATGACTTTCAGCAAGCTACTATTTAATGTGATTTCGATAGACAATTCAGTCTCTTTACACCAAATAACACATCACGTACTCTTTATAATAGAAACAACATCTATATAACAATGGACAAATAAAGGGGATTGGGAACACATATTCTTGATTAAAAAAAAAAAAGCCCACTGCTACTGAGTTGATTCTGACTTATATTTACCCTATAGGACAAAATTCTGACACACCAGTTGGTGACATATCATGTAGTTACCACGTACAAAGCTTTCTAAATAGTTGCCTACAGTTTCAGGGTACCACCACCACCCATTGCTGTCGAGTTGATTCCAACTTATAGTGACCCTATACAACAGAGTAGAACTGCCCTTTAGGGTTTCCAAGGCTAGAAATCTTTACAGAAGCTGACTGCCATATCTTTCTCCCATGGAGCAGCTGGTGGGTTCGAAACACTGAACTTTCGGTCAGCAAGCCAAGTGCTTAACTACTTTGCCACCAGGGCTCCTCAATTTCAGGATACTATAAAACAATTTAAACTCTAGTAAGGGCCTGCAGATATGATGAAAACAGGAAGTGATATGGGAACATAATTAACATTCTTACATAATTTGATTGAGTTATAAACTGTTTTATGCTTGGAAAGGAAATTCCTAACAAATGGAAGGAAAATGGCAGGCCAATTCACCTTGTCGAACAATTGCTTTTGAATATGTCAGCATAGGAAACATAAGTCATCTTTTATTTATCCACTTTAAAAAGATGTCAAAGATCTTCTCTGGCTGGTAAATGAGCACTGGTGGTTTGGAGAACAAAAAAAATAAAATGTATGAGAGCAGGAAAAAATTATTAAACTTATTTTTAATTACATATCACATAAAATATCCTTAAGAATATTATTCCTTGCATTATAGTCAGTATCATCAGTATTTATGCTGTGGGCAGGTTTTCAGAACCACCTACCTTTTTTTTTTTTTTTAATATTTTATTGTACTTCAGGTGAAGGCTTACAGAACAGATAGTTTCTCATGTAACAGTAACACACATGCTGCTTTATGACATTGGTTAACAACCCCA
>NW_004444167.1:2236247-2249879 GCF_000243295.1 Trichechus manatus latirostris | reverse complement strand
ATATTTTCACCAAAAACAAAAGGTCGAGAAGGGAGAGGGTTGACATGTTGTGGAGTTGTTAACCAATGTCATAAAATTATATGTGTACTACTGTTTCATGAGAAAGTATTTGTTCTGTAAGCCTTCACCTGAAGTACAATTAAAAAAAAAAAATCCTAATAACAAAAAAAAACAAAAAACAACTTTTACTTCCTTTTTTTAATATTGTTATATCTATATGCTCAGTGCTATTCATTCTGTAATATCCCAAGAAGCCATATGTCACCGTACTGACTTCTGTGACACTACTGAAATGTAAGCATCATGAGGACAGGGATCACGTTTTCCTTGTTAATTGTGGTACCACTACCATGCAGGTAATAAATGCATATTTATTGCTATCCTAACTATATTAAGCAAGATATGTTAAGTTTTGATATTAACAAATGACACCAGAAAACTGCTTGGCTATAACAATAAATATTCAATTCTTGCTCATGCAAAATATTCATCCTAGGGATCTGTCATCCTTACACTGTGGTCTTGGATGAAGGAGAAACTCCATCTTGTGACATAGGGAAAAGTGCCAAGATGAATAAATTGTAAGCTGACTCTTAAATATTCTACCCAGAAAGCTTCATTTACAGTTGATTAATCAGAGCAAATCACATGGTCATTTCTGAGTTCAACAAGGTACAGATATATAATTTTCCCATCAAAAGTGATACTATAGGAAGCAAACCGTGGTAATGATGAACAACAGACTACCATGCTGATTAAAAATCAAAGACATCACTTTAAGGACTAAGGTGCACCTGACCCAAGCCATGGTGTTTCCAATCACCTCATATGCTTGTGAAAGCTGCACAATGAATTAGGAAGACTGAAGAAGAATTCTGCCTTTGAATTATGGTGTCAGTGAAGAATATTGAATATACTATGGACTGCCAAAAGAATGAACAAATCTGTCAAGGAAGAAGTACAGCCAGAATGCTCACTAGAAGTGAGAATGGTGAGACCAAGCAGATCTCTGAGCCCAGCAGTAGTGGGGTGGAGGTTTTATAGGGGTCAGGGAAGATAGTGGCTACATGCCAGGGACGTTATGTAAAGCTGCCTCAGCAAGGTCACTTAACAGGGGCTTGGCAAACAGCAGTGAATAGAATCAGCAGCAAACTAAGAGTAAGCATTATGGCAGCCATGTTCAGCCTTGCAAAGCCTGTTTTTCCCTTCAATAATGCTATTTTCCTTCTTAACCCATCAGTGAGTTTACTCTCAGGGTAACACATAAACTCAAAAGTACTCGGGTAGCCCCTAATTATAGTCCTTCTGTCTTCTATCTATATCAATATTGGAAGTTTCTTCCTTATCTGCTAAGCTGCATCAATGCTGAAGTACTTTGTTTTCTTCCTAGTCAGGAAACCTTTCTTCCCATACCACCCTTCCTATATCCTCTTCCATCCTTAGTTAGCATAGTAACTCTTGATTTTTTTTTTTCCGACTCAACTTGGGAAAAATAAAAAATTAACACAGCTCAATTCTGAAAACTTCCATTGCCTCTGCTGTGTACTTATAGAATATCAGTTTTACAACACTAATCATTTTAGGTTGTAATCGCTTCTTACTTTTTTTGTCCAGATATCACACAAACCAATATCGCCGTGAGTCAGGGGATCACTGGATGGCAGCTAACAACAACAATATGTACTCTGTATAGTTATTTAGCAAGTTCATATTATTGTTGGACACTGACTAGTAAAGTGCCTGACTAGTGAATAACATTTTCTTAATAAATAAGTGTTGAAAAATGAATACATGTCTGTCTAACTTGTATTTTGTAGTCAAGTATCCATGAAAATCTCCACAATTTAATTCCTTGTGAATGGGAATACAGTACACTTCATATGTTAAATGTTGTGTATCTCCATGTACCAAATCAGCCTCTATGTCTTTGTACAGAGACATAAATATATTCACTTATTTTATTTTAGCATATGCCATTTATTTTTATGAACTGTTGTCTGGTGCCGGAGAGTTGGTTCTGACTCATAGTGACCTTATGTGTAACAGAATGAAACAGTGCACCATCCTCACAATAGCTGTTATTCTTGAGCTCATTGTTGCAGCCACTATGTCAATCCATCTCATTGAGCGTCTTCTTCTTTTTTGGTAACCCTCTACTTTACCAAGCATGATGTCCTTCTCCAGGGATTAGTCCCTCCTGATAACATATCCAAAGTATGTGATATGAAGTCTCGCCATCCTTGCTTCTAATGATCATTCTGGCTGTACTTTTTCCAAGACAAATTTTTTTTATTCTTCTGGAAATGTATAGTATATTTAATATTTTTCACCAATTCCATAATTCAAAAGCATCAATTCTTCTCTGGTCTCCCTTATTCATTGTCCAGCTTTCACAGGCATATGAGGTGATTAAAAATACCATGGCTTGGGTCAGGTGCACCTTAGTCTTCAAAGTGACATTTTTGCTTTTTATCACTTTAAAGAGATCTTTTGCAGTGGATTTGCCCAATGCAATGCGTCTTTTGATTTCTTGACTACTGCTTCCATGGGCATTGTCATGGATTGAATTGTGTCCCCCCAAAAATGTATGTATCAATTTGTCTAGGCCATGATTCCCAGTGTTGTATGGTTGCCCTTTATTTTGTAATTGTAATTTTACATTAAAGATGATTAGGGTGGGATTGTAACACCACCCTAACCCAGGTAATACCCTTGATCCAATGTAAAGGGAGTTTTCCTGGGGTATGGCCTACACCACCTTTTATCTCTTGTAAGAGATAAAAGGAAAGGGAAGCAAGTGGAGAGTTGGGAAACTCATACCCCCAAGAAAATAGTGCGAGGAGCAGAGCACATCCTTTGGACCTGAGGTTTCTGTGCAGAGAAGCTCCTAGACCAAGGGAAGATTGATGACATGGATCTTCCTCAAGAGCCGACAGAGAAAGCCTTCCCCTGGAGCTAATGTCCTGAATTTGGACTTGAAGCCTTCCCTTGGAGATGATGCCCTGAATTTGAACTTGTAGCCTACTGGACTGTGAGAGAATAAATTTGTCTTTGTTAAAGCCATCCGCTTGTGGTATTTCTGTTAACATAGTACTAGATGACTAAGACAGGCATTGATTGTAGATCCAAGTAAAATGAAATCCTTGACAACTTCAATCTTTTCTCTGTTTATCGTGATGTTGCTTATTGGTCCAGTTGTGAGGATTTTTGATTTCTTTATGTTGAGAAGCAATCCATACTGAAGTCTGTGGTCTTTGATATTCATCAGTAAGTGCTTTCAGTCTTCTTCGATTTCAGCAAGCATGGTTGTGTCATCTGCATTTTGCAGCTTGTTAACGAGTCTTCCTCCAATCCTGATGCCCAGTTCTTCTTCATATAGTCCAGCTTCCCTGATTATTTGCTCAGCATACAGATTGAATAAATATAATGAAAGAGTACAACCTTGACACACCCCTTTCCTAACTTTAAGTCGTGCAGTATCCCCTTGTTTTGTTCAACTGACTGCCTCTTTGTCTATGTACTGTTTCCTTATGAGTACAATTATGTGTTCTGGAATTCCCATTCTTCTAAATGTTAGTCATAATTTGTTATGATCCACAGAATTGATTAACTTTGTATAGTCAGTAAAACACATGCCTGTCAGTTTGTCATACTGTGTTGGTTTGCATGTTGCTGTGATGCTGGAAGCTATGCCACCGGTACTTCAAATACCAGTAGAGTCATCCATGGTGGACAGGTTTCAGCTGAGCTTCCAGACTAAGACAGACTAGGAAGAAGGACCTGGGAGTTTACTTCTGGAAAAAAAAAAAGAAAAAAGCCAGTGAAAACCTTATGAATATCAGGGGAAAGTTGCCTGATACAGTGCCTGAAGATGAGTGAGCCCCTAAGATTGGATGGCACTAAGAAAGAGCTGCCTCCTCAAAGTAGAGTCAACCTTAATGGCGTGGATGGAGTTAAGCTTTTGGGACTTTCATTTACTAATTGGCATGACTCAAAATGAGAAGAAACTGCTGCAAGCATCCATTAATAATAGGAACATGGAATGAAGTATAATATAGGCAATTTGGAAATGGGCAAAAATGAAAAGGAATCTATAAGCATTGATATCTTAGGCATTAGTGAGCTGAAAAGGACTTGACATTGGCCATTTTGAATTGCACAATCATATGGTGTACTATGCTGAGAATGACAGACTGAAGAAGAATGGCATTGCATTCATCATCAAAAAGAATGTTTCAAGATCTATCCTGAAGTACAACGTTGGCAGTGATAGGATATCATCCATACACTTCAAATTATTATAAACTGTTATCAGATAACTTTTCTGAAGCATAAACCTGGTCATTTTATCTCTATATGCAAAATATCAGTGGTTTTCTATTGAGTGTATAGGTCGAGGCATTCCACTACATCTCTGAAATATGATTACAGCAATTCTTCTTTATGGCCTAGATCACCCTGATAACTTTCATTTAACTTGTGTTTATCTGTCACCTATCTATCTATATATCTATTTGTCTGTCTGTTTATCTATCTGTCTATCTATCAGTCTATCTATCGGTCTATCTGTCTGTCTGTTTATCTGTCTATCTATCCAGCTGTCTGTCTACCTGTCTGTCTATCTGTCTATCATGTTATGAACTGATCATAAATATTTATTTTCCATTTTTACATAACATCAAAGCCATCAACAAGGAGCTATTGGAGACTGATAAGTGCTGTGGAGAAAAATAAATTAATGAAGCAAGAAAAGGCATACGAATATCAGATAAGGAAGGCATCACAATTACAATTTTGCAATCAGGTAAATCAATACTAAAAAGGTGACATCTAAGCAATGACTTGAAGGAAATGAAGGAATTAGAACATTCTACTCAAGAAGGTGTCAAGAGTAAAGTCCTTGAGGTAAAAGAATATCTGAAATTTGTAAACAACAGCAAGGAGGCCAACAGTTGAGCCTGAGAACCAGTAAGCTAAGAAGTAATCTGATAGTTGGAGTAGGGTGGAGTCACAGTTTACTAATACAAGGGTTGCTTGATTTTTTGTATGGCAAAGTTCCATGTCCTCAGAACCATCTCAAAGAGGTCGGAACATGTATATCACTTTCATGACTTTAGCTTTTACTGCAAGTAGAATAGAAAGCCACTGGAATATTTTCCATAGAGAATTTGCATAGCTGGGCTTATGATTTAAAATAATCCTATTATCTGATTTTTTAAAAAAAATATATACCAGGAGCAAAGGCAGAGGCAAATAGATCACTTAGGAGTTATTGCAATAATCCAGGCAAGAGACAATCATGGAATGAAGATGACAAAGGTAATCAAGACTTGGTATATTTTGAAGGGAAGACCAAAGGATATGTTAACAGTTTGATGACAACTACAAAGAGTTGTCTTTTCCTGAGCTAGAGAAGTCAATGGCAAGAGTGGGTTTTAGTTGTGGGCATGTTGTGCTTAAAATGAGTATTAAATATTCAATCTATTTAGATAAGTAGACTAAGCTAAAGACCTTGCTTTCTATTACTTTGCTTTTATAGCCACATATGCAATTTTCTATTACACACACACACACATAAACACACACATATAAAACCCCTAGAGGTCATAGGTAGATGTCAAGGAGCCCTGGTTTCTCAGTGGTTAAGCGCTCAGCTGCTGACTGAAAGGTCAGCCAGGGCTCCATCCACCTTGGAAACCCTATGGGGCAGTTCTATTCTGTCCTATAGGGCCACCTGTAAGTCAGAATCAATTTGATGGCAATGAGGTTTTTAGGTAGATGTATGGGCTTGATCTAAATCCAGGTACTGTTAGCATATGGATAGTATTTAAAAGACATTTGTCTGGATGATATCATGAGTTGTGGTAAGTGTAGATACATATGGGGAAAGATTCCAGGACTAAGCCCTGGGGCCTTCCAATTGTTAGAGGTCAGGGAGAGGTGGAGGAACAAGTCATTGAAACTAAGAGTAAAGTCAATAGAATATCCTGGAAATAAATGAAAAAAAAAAAATTCTTCAAAGATGAGGGAGTAATCAAGTACACCAAGTTGTTCAGATTAGCCAAGTAAGAACAATTTGCTATTATGTTTATCAACATGGAGGTCTTTCTTTTTTTTTTTTCTGAAAAGAGTTCTTTTTGTGAAGGATTCAGCGAAGAGGCAACAGAGAATTTGACATTTCTAAAAGGATAATGCATGGGTGGACATAGATGACCCTAGGAAGAATTTTGCTATTAAGGAAACAGAAATAGAGTAGTAATTGGATGGGGATATGTAATAAAGGGAGACTTGCATTTTTGAAGAATTGATAAGTTTAAGAATGCTTTGAGAGTTACTGAAAAATTGATTTTGGTAGTTAGGGGAGACTTGCTCGAGCTATCACTTAACTGAAAAAAAAAAAAAAAAAAGAACTTGTTGCTGTCGAGTCAATTCCGACTTGTAGCAACTTTATAGGACAGAGTAGAACTGCCTCATAGGGTTTCCAAGGAGTGGCTGGTGGATTTGGACTGGTGACCTTTTGGTTAGCAGCTGTAGCTTTTAACCACTGTACCACCAGCTAGACATGGGGAAATGAATTCTAGCATCCAAATAGACAGGTTGACTGACAAAAGGCAGAGACATTTCATCCATAGTTCTAGGAACGAAGGCAGAATATTTGGCCACTGATGAAAATAAGTGGGGTGAGTTGCTTGTGAAGATTCCATTCTCACTGCATACATATATATGGTCCCTGGTGGCACAGTGGTTAAGTGTTTGGCTGCTAACCAAAAGGTTTGCATTTGAATCCACAGCCACTCCTTGGAAACCCTATGGGGCAGTTCTACTTTGTCCTATAGGGTCGCTAAGAGTCAGAATTGACTTGATGGCAAGGGGTTTTATATGTGTGTGTTTATGTGTGTGTGTGTGTGTAATAGAAAATTGCATATGTGGCTATAAAAGCAAAGTAATAGAAAGCACGGTCTTTAGCTTAGTGTCACGATGAGGAAAGATATAGTGAAAATTTCAGGATAGAAGACGAAAGTGAAAAAGTAGGACTGTGTGACAACACTAGGGGCTATGTGAAATTCATCATCATGATTTTAAAATGAGACTAGTAAGCATGGCTATGGATTTTCCTCCAAACATCCTCAACCATTGTGAGAGATCAAGTACAAAACAGATTGAGAATAGGATAAAAATATGATTTGAATCTCCTGGCAATAACTATGAAACAAGAGATGAACAAGATTGTTTCCTTCATCATTATGAACCAGGGGATCTTAGTTGTATAAGAAGAATGTGAGGACGTAGGGATGGAAGAGAGTGACAATATGGTAGACCCAGGGTATTGTAAGTACCAGTGGGGTTTATGTATTGGAGGAGTTGGTATACAGAGGAAGTGAGGTGGAAGTTTTGGAGACTGAAGGCAGAGAATGGGATGCTTCAAAATGAGTTTATGGAGAGTAAGGGTAATTCCTAATAATCAAGTCTAGAAAATGATCATGTGTGACTGAGCTCAGGGAGAGAAAAGGATAGTTGGAACAGGGCTCTGAGAGGCGAAGGCATTAGAAATATCATCTTCTTTGATACTGCATTTATTAAAATTGTCCCAGAAATATGCATATCCCTCCAAAGAGTAAGCATGGAAGGCAGTATATACTGATGATGAGATTCAATCTCAGTTTTTATACAGAAGGGAGAATGACCTGAGACTGAGAAGGAGGACAAAGGAGGATGTTGACCCCCAATACAGGCCCAATGGTATGGAGAGTATAGAAGAAAAAAAAAGCTATAGCTTGGGAGAGTTACATGACAAGCAGTGTTTTTAATATAATAATAGCCAGTTATTAATATAAAATAGCTAGTTTTTAATATAATAATAGTCAACCCTAATTTCTAAGAGGATGATACAGTAGTTAGAAATTTCAAATAAAATCTCAGAACTTATTTTTCGAGCCACTCATGAGAACAATGTTACACCCAATGAACTCCAGGAAGCCTAATGTAATGGTTAAGACATTGAGCCCTAGAAGTATAACAGGTCAAATATGATTTTCATTGTTTTATATGGCAAATGTGTGAAGTTGGGCAAGTTGCTTAATGTTATGATGATATTGTACTTCCAAAAATTCTGTTTTAGAGCATCACCTGAATAAAAAGCGTCAATATATCTCCCCAAACCAGCTTCTTTTTACCAACTTCTTTTTATAGGTCCATAGTCACCTTGATACTTGGGAGACCTAAGGGAAGATTTTCTTATTTGGGAGATTGAATGGGGAGGACCAGAGTATCTACAGAAAATAAATTTCAAATTCCAAGGCAATCTCATATTCTTACAATGACAGTGAGATCCAGTGCCTCTAAGGACATTCTTTTGCAGGGACAGAACTCAATATTTTGAGGACACAAAGAATCCGCCTGGTGAGATTATTTTAGAACACTTTACATAATTTGGTAAGAAAATCCTCAAAACCAAAGTTTCTGTGAGGTAAACCACAGCAATATCTTGGAATTTCTGCTCCCCAGCAGTGCCCAGGGTAAAAAGCAAGTGCCAAATTACTCATATGAACAAAATACCAAATTCAGAAAAAGAACAAAGCCATTAATTGGAGAAAATCTTGATTGGGCCAGGAGAAAATTAGAACTTGAGACACATAGAGGAACTAAGGGACAATGCCAATTTTCCCTAAAAAAAGATCTTTTTTCTGCTTATTTTATTTAGTTTCTCCTCTTTTCAAGGCTTTATCCTCTGCTATTATTTAATAATACCTCTGGTTATGTATATTATGGTGCTCCATCTCAAATTGTTTTAAGACTGGGAAAAAAACCAATAAATGTCATGTATTGAACTCTATATTAATTTCATAGGCAAAGTATAGTGTAGTAAGCACAAACACACTATACTTAGAAGAAAAAGGATTAGAAAGACTCTCTTGGTTCTTCTAAGGTATATTTTTATGTTAGAATTTATTCAGTGTAGACTATAACCATTCAAAATATTTAGACCTGGTGTGGCTATAAAAGTATAAGTCTGAATACATAAGCCACAGAAGAAGTGCCTTCATAGTTAAAACTCTTTTTTATGTATCTCCTTATATCTCTAAATTTTAGTAAGGAATTAAAATTTTTCCTGGAATAAAATAATTAGATTTCTACTCTTCCATCTGTATTAGGTACCATCATCCACTTAATTACCTAAGCACAGAATTTAGGTATCATTCTTATTCTGAAAATAAATTAGACAGAGGTAAAATTAACGCACAACTAGTACTGATTCTTCATCTTACAAAGTCTTCTAACTTTCCCACCCTACTACAACTACCTTATTTCAGTCTGTCACATGGAGCACTAAGAGTCCCTTAACTAATTTCCCTGCTTCCAGCTTTGTTCCATAAGCTCCAACAGCTCCACTGCTCAGAGTGCTCTAAAATACATATCTGACCAGTCACTCCACTGCATAAAGCATGCCCTATGTTTTTAAGATGCATTATGCAAGATGCTGCATGATTTGGCTTCTACTATATTTGTCATTTCATACTTAATGAGGTTATTTGTGTTTTTCTCAATATACTTCACTGTCTCAGATATCCTTTTTTCTGGAATGTCCTCCCTCTCTTATCCTCACCTTATAACACACAAATCATCAATCTAATTCATCCTTCAAATCTTAGCTTAGCATTATTTTCTCTAGGGAGCTCTCATTTCTGGAGTAAATAAGTTGGAACCATATTCTCTGATACTATGTGTTGAACAGGCAAAAGGAAATTACCAGTCTGTCTCCCCTATCAGGATGCATGCTGTTCAAGAGCTTGGAGAATGCCTTTTTCATTACAGTTCAGTAAACGTTTTGCTCAGTGCTTGGCACATTTTATGGCTCCATTAATACAGAACTGCACATGCGAATTTTTTTTATCTCTGTGCTCTCTTACCAGAACTTCATTCTATTACCTAGGCACTATGCTATTTTGATGGAATTAACAACAAATTAGTCTAACCTATCTTTGCCTGTCATTGTAATTTAGAAATACCACTGACAGTATATACTCAGGGGAAACACAATTCAGGGTGTCAATCATGCTTGACTTGATTAAGGTAAACAAACAAATGAACAGCAAAGGATTATAGTTACTTAATCCAAAGGAATATTCAAAAAGAGACTACATGACAGATGTCTACAGAGGGAAAAATATATAGACATATATGTGCACATGTATGTAGATAGATACAGATATACAATACATGTTTGCAAAATATAATTGTGACTATTTTAATACATTGTTTGGTTTTGGTTCCTCTAAAAATCAGACTCTAAGGAAATAGCTAAAGTCCAAGTAGTTTTGTTGGAGGTGATCCCAGAAATTAAGATAAGGGGGTGGGGAAAATGAGATAAGAAAATCAGTAAAGGATATGTTGATGAATGGGTTACTGTTGTGGGCAATTGAGGTGCAATCCAACTAGGGGCACTATGAGGGACTGAACAGAATAGGCTTCAGAACTATCCAAACAAGAAACGAGGAAGCTGTAGTATTTACCTATCAATGGCCTTTTCTTACTGTTTGATGGTTTGCACATGGGAACAGAACTGTCCAGCAATTCCAGTCCTGCTGTTACAGAATGTTTGCAAGCAGAAAGAAGAAGATAGATGAGACAGGAAACTGAGTGTATACAGTAGGTGTATACAGGAGCTGAACCCTAAAGCTGCAGTTGGGCTGAGGGGATATGGACGGAACACTGGCATCATCTTCTACGTATGTTATGGAGTTTTTTTTTTTTTTAAATCTTTGAATTAAAACATTTGGTAGTGACATCAGCCACAGACTTATAATTACAGTAACTTTCAGCAACTAAAAATTTATTCAATGAGTTGTGCCATTTTACATTATCAGTAGTCACTATTTTATTTGTTAATGGATCATTTGAATATATAACCAAATGTTAACTCTGTCTCTGTGTCAATGAGGAAAGAGCTTTCCCATGCTACTTTAAATGATTTTTGTCAAATTTCAGCTAAACTTCAATCTTTTTTCACTTTTTCCTGTTCGTCTAAAGTGGCATTGAAGAAAATGTCCGTTTTTTTAAAATAGCTTTTCTGGTTACATTTCTTAGGTTGAATTAATAACATAGACCATTTGATATGTACCTAAAATTCAGGAATTCAGTTGGTTGCTGATTATTGTTAATTTTAAAATGACTGATTAGGCATTCTTATTCTGAAAACAAGGCATGCAATCAGAATACTTAACTACTAGAGCCTGATTTTTAGTTTTTTTCATAGCTTTATTAATAATAATTTTTCTTAAAAAAATCACCTTTTCAATAGTTTTATATAATTCAGAAATGAATATTTACAATTCTTAAATGGCTGCAATGTGCTTGGTTCATTGGCATGTCTATTAAACTAAAATATGCAAGAATTAAAGATTGGTTCTTTGATTTTTCTCTCTCAACCCAGCACACAAAAACTAGACAGAATAATGAGGGTCTTTTTGCTAGTAAAGAAACAGCAATGGATATTACTTTACTGTAATTTAGGCATCTTTTCAATCCCTGGGTAATGCAAATGGTTAACGAGCTCAGCTGCTAAGTGCAAGGTTGGAGGTTCAAGTCCTCCCAGAGGACTTGATCTATTTCTGAAAAATTAACCATTGAAAACCCTGTGACACACATGGGATCATCATGAGTCAGAATCTACTTGACTGCAACTACTTTTCAATGTCAATTTGTGTTGTGTTCCTGTGTCCTAAGACTCAAAAAGACTAATCAATGATACTGAACAGAGTAAATTGGCTGATATTAAAAATATATATTTTCCAAAAAACTCAGGATTTTTCAAGAAAGTGTTGATGAATGGAGTTAAATGGATTCAGATCACAATTTAGTCACCACAATTTAGTCATAAATTCATTTTAAGAATACATATTGTGAACTTAATACATCCCACAAATAGAGTAAGCATTGGGTAAACATGAATGATTATAGAGAGATAAAATCTCTGCTTCAAACAAAATTACCAACATTATATTCTGTTGAGGATGATATTTAATAACTAAATGTTTATAGGAACAAACAAATTTAAAAACTGTAATAAATGCTATGTTGGAAAGGTATAGAGTGTTGTGAACTCAAATAACAAAGGGACTTGACCCAGTCAAGGTGCTCAGGGAACATTTTCCCTGAGGAAATAGTGTGACCTCAAAGAGAAAGGAACAAAAAATAGAAGACAGGAAGGAATACGTTAAATAGATAAAAAAATATACAGTGTTTGGATGATTAAAGGTAAGATCAGTATAGACAGAGAATGAAGAGTGAAGGAAAGAGAGGTGGGGAATTAGGATGATGAGTAAAATAGGATAATGGGCATCTTTATAAGTAATGTTGAGAAATTTCTTTTTTTTTCTGCCAAAGAACAACAGTAAAATATAGTCTGATATTCACTGATTATGGCTGCCCGAGATTCTTTATCTATTATTCTAGCAACAGTTACTCCTTTCATTTATGAATAAAATTGTGGATACGGTTGTACAAACTTATAAATATATTAAACCCAATGAGTTTTATGTACACTTTAAATGGCAGAAGTGTTGAATTAACATAAAAATTTATTTACAGGACTTCCGGCAAAATGGCGCTCTAGGCAGAAGCACCATGCCGTCCTCCACAGCAAAGATCTGAAAAACTAAGCCGAACAGAGAGAACAACAATCCTGAAACCCTAAAACATCAAATGAAGAGATAAAGAACTCAGCCAAGCACCACATGGAGTGAGAAAATAGACAGACAACGAAGAGCGAGGAGAGATTCATGCAGAGGTCCTCTACCAGCTAATGCAGTGCGGATCCGCCATCTTGGACTGCTATTAGAGACCAGCACACAGGGGGTATGAGAAAGCAGCTTCACGGAGCATCCAGCGGGAAACAAAACAACTGGTAATTTGTGATATATGCTTTCCCACCCCCTACCCTTCTTCACCCCCACTAGGCCTCCTCTGCTTCCCGCAGCCAGAATCACTTGTCCGGGAAGAACCGGCTGCTTGGATTCCACACACCTGAGCGGGCCGGCTCTCTGAGTGCCATTTGTTGGCTGCTGGTGTTGCTTTTGTCCGCTTCTTTTGATTTCTTCCTTAACTCTCACCACCTCCCCCTCCTTTCGCTGAAATACCTGGCTCCATGCTCCATCTTTGCTTCTTCCGGAGGGGCTGCAGAGCTCCAGTAATTTGTGATATATGCTTTCCCACTCCCTACCCTTCTTCACCCACACTCGGCCCCCTCTGCTTCCCGTGGACACAGTCTCTTGTCCAAGAAACGCTGGCTGCTTGGATTCCACCAACCCACACTAGCTGACTCTCTGAGTGCCGTTTGTTGGCTGCTGGTGTTGCTTTTTTTTTCTGCTTCTTTTGATTTCTTCCTTACCTCTCACCACCTCCCCCTCCTTTTGCTCAAATACCTGGCTCTGTGAGCCATCTTTGCTTCTTCCTGAGGGGCTGTGGAGCTCCGTTCAAGTGTGGAGATGCTTCCCGGTCTGGGCTGCTGTGCTGGTGGGATCCCAGGGCTCTTGTTTGTTTGTTTGTTTTGAATTGTTTGTTTGTTTTCTTTTCCTTTTCGTGAGTTGGGAGCCCTTTCTGGCCAGGCGGTGCTGCGTGGCAAGGAGACTACCC
>NW_004444167.1:2234954-2236147 GCF_000243295.1 Trichechus manatus latirostris | reverse complement strand
GGAGACTACCCTCTCGGCTTGCACAGACATACAGAGGGATCCCTGAGGGCATTACTTTTTTTGTAGTTTTTTTTTTTTTTTCCTGCCTTTTTGGGGTCAAATCCATTCTTTTTTTTTTTTTTTTAATTTTTTTTGTTTTATTTTAACTCTTTTTCCCTTTTTTGTTTTTCTTCATTACTCAGTTTCTCATCTCTCTATATCTTCCTTCTCTTCCTGTTCCCTGAACACCTGGTATTGTATACCTCTATGCCTCCTAGCCAGGCTGTACTGCAACACATGAGACCAACTTCCCCAGAACCTATAGCTGCACTGGTGGGATTCCTGGGAACTTTGTGGTTCTTTAACCTTTTCAATTTTTATTTATTCATTCTTTTCTTTTCTTCCTCTTCACATTTCTGTTTTTCTTCATTTCATAGTCTCTCATCTCTCCATTCCAATGGCAAGCTCCCCTAGCATTCTTTTTTGTTTGTTTGTATGTTTTTGGCTCCTGTTCCTCTCTCCCATATCCATCTTAGCTCCACACATAACCATCTCCCCACTACATCCTGCCTACCTGCACAATGCACTTGACATCACACCACAAAGCAGCACAGGCATGGCCTACTGGAACCTTCCCTGCACTGATTACCAACCGGCCCTGGTGGCTGTAGTAAGTGCCACAAACAACCCATCCCAGTAACTCCTCTTCAGCTAGACCTTCCCTGCCATACCATATCTGAAAGACTGACCCTGCCAATTGGAGAAGGAGACAAAAAGTATTGTGCCCACAGATGAGTAAACAATAAAGAACACACAGTCCACCTGCTCAGACATAGTCAAATTTTTTTTAAAAAAAGGGACGAAATAAAAAAATCTACAATCAATAAATGAGAAAAATAACTACTGAATGCCCTGAAACAGCAGACAATATCAAAATATTTACAAAAACAGCAGAGGATGCTTCCAGTAGGCATCCAAAATAAAACACCAGATGACTTTCCAGTGGGAGAAAATGCACTAGAACTGCTTGATAGGGAATTCAATCTCTAATACTCAGAATTCTCCAAGAGCTGAGGCAAAAAGCTGACAAACACGAGGAAAAAATAGACAAATTCATGGAAAATACAGACAAAAAAATTGGAAGAATTCAGGAAAATAATGCAGGAACAAAATGCCAAAATAAATTCACAACTAGAAATTATACAAAGACAACA
>NW_004444167.1:2172703-2231918 GCF_000243295.1 Trichechus manatus latirostris | reverse complement strand
AGTAGTCAAAACAGCCTGGTACTGGTACAACGACAGATACATTGACCAATGGAACAGAATTGAGAACCCAGATGTAAATCTATCCACCTATGGTCACCTGATCTTAGACAAGGGCCAAAGTCCATCAACTGGGGAAAAGACAATGTTTTTAACAAATGGTGCTGGCAAAACTGCTTATCCATCTGCAAAAAAATGAAACAAGACTCATACCTCACACCGTATACAAAAATTACTTCAAAATGGTCGAAGCCCTGAACATAAAGCCTAAAACTATAAAGTTCATAGAAGAAAAAATAGGACCAACACGACAGGGCTTAATACACAGCATTAACAGGATACAAACCATAACCATCAACACACAAACCCCAATAGATAACCTAGATAACTGGGATCTTCTAAAAATTAAACACATACACTCTTCAAAAGACTTCACCAAAAGATTAAAAAAAGAACCTACAGAATGGGAAAAAATTTTTGGACAGTACAAGTCAGACAAAGGTCTAATCTCCATCATCTACAAGAATATCCAACATGTGTACAACAAAAAAACAAATAATCTTATTAAAAAATAGGCAAAGGAAATGAACAGACACTTTATAAAAGAAGACATTCAAACGGCCAATAGTCACATAAGGAAATGCTGGCAATCACTAGCCGTTAGAGAAATGCAAATGAAAACAGCAATGAGATACCATCTCACCCGGCATTACTGGCAGGAATCAAAAACACTGGAAGTAACAAATGTTGGAGGGGCTGCGGGGAGATGGGAACTTTATGCACTACTGGTGGGAATGCAAAATGATACAACCATTTTTGAAAACGATATGGTGCTTCCTCAGAAAGCTAGAAATAGACATACCATTCGATTCAGCCATCCCACTCCTAGGAATGTCTCCTAGAGAAATGAGTCATCACTCGAGTAGACGTATGCACACCTATGTTCATGGCAGCATTGTTCACAATAGCAAAACGATGGAAACAACCTAGATGCCCTTCAACAGATGAATGCATAAACAAACTATGTTACATACACACAATGGAGTAGTATGCAATGAGAAAGAACAACAATGAATCTGTGAAGCATCTCATAACATGGATGAAACTGGAGGACATTATGCTGAGTGAAATAAGTCAATCACAAAAGGACAAATATTGTATGAGACCTCTATTGTAAAAACCCATGAAAAAGTTCACACACAAAATGTAACAATCTTTGTTGGTTACCGGGGATGGGAGGGGTGGGGGGGAAATACTAAATAGTCAATAGATAAGTGGTATCTTGGGTGAAGGGTGAGACAGTACACAATACAGGGGAAACTAGCAAAACTTGTACAAGGAAAGGTCATGGAAGCCCCATAGACACATCCAAACTCCCTGAGGGACTGAATTGCTGGGCAGAGGGCTGTGGGGACCATGGTCTCGGGGAACATCTAGCTCAATTGGCATAACACAGTTTATAAACACAATGTTCTACATTCTACCTTGGTGAGTAGTGTCTGGGGTCTTGAAAACCTGTGAGAGGCCATCTAAGATACTCCACTGGTCTCATCCCTTTGGGGGCAAGGGAGCATGAAGAGAATAGGATACAAGGAAAAGATTAGTCCAAAGGACTAATTGTCCACAGCTTCCAAGGCCTCTACCGGACTTAGTCCAGTACAGCTAGATGGTGCCTTGCTACCACCACTGACTGCTCTGACCACGATCACAGCAGAGGTTTCTGGACAGAGCTGGAGAAGGATGTAGAACATAATTCTAACTCACAAAAAAAAGTTCAGATTTACTGGTCTAAAGGAGACTGGAGAAACCCCGAGAATATGGCCCCCAGACACCCTTTTAGCTCGGTGGTGAAGTTATCTCCGAGGTTTACCCTTCAGACTGGGAGTGGACAGCCCCGTAAAACAAAATGGGACTAATGAGGTTCAGTAGTCCAGTGACAAGGGCCAGAAGTCATAAGGGGACAAGGAAGCTGGTGATAGGGAACCCAAGGTTGAGTAAGAGTATTGTTGATGTGTTGTGAGATTGTTAACCATTGTCATAGGGCAACATTTGTAGTAACTGTTAAATAAGAAACTATTTTGTTGTGTAAGTCTTCATTTTAAGTGAGAATAGCAGCACAATTGGAAGAGTGTAGTGAATGTCACTGAACTGTGTATGTAGAATTTTTGAAATGGTGTATCTTTGGCTATGTGTATTTTCACCAAAAAAAAAAAATGGTTGAGAAGTTTGAGGGTTGACATGTTGTGGGGTTGGTAACCAATGTCATAAAACAATATGTGTACTACTGTTTCATGAGAAACTATTTGTTCTGTAAGCCTTCACCTGAAGTACAATAAAAAAAAAAAATCAACATGAACAAAAAAAAATTTATTTACTACTTCTGAATGTGGTAAAATTTTAATTTTGGGGGTAGGAATGGATGAAAGTGTCAAAGCAAAGATTTTATATTAGCTATTCATTCTTTTATGGTGGAGATAGATCTATTTTACAGAAAGGGCTCAGTAACTTTGTTTCTACAACTTGCCATTGATGGAATGATAAAAGTACTTCAGGTGCAGAATTGCATCCATTTAGTTACCATAAGTCAGCCTGAAGACAAAACCCTGTATGTAGAGGAGAGGTGAATAGGACAACCTAGAAGATTAAAGATGGCACTATGATCACACAGTGCCTGGTACTCCCTTCCTTCCATTTTTCAGTTAATTGACCCAGTAATTTTTTAAATTGTTCAAGTCAGTTTGACTTGAGTTTTCTGTGACTTGCAATCAAAAGTTGTTGTTCTGTGTTCAATGATAGAGAAAGTGTTAGTTATATTATATGCTGACGGTGGCTAAAGCATTAGGAGACTTAGCTGGAAAGAAATTCTGTAGTGTTTCGGCTTCTTGTCGCATTCAGTATAAGACAAAAAATTACTTTAAATAGGTTATCTAAAAGCACAGACTGAAGAAAAATACAGTTTTCCTTAAACAGGCCCTGTTTGCCAGAAGCTATCAATTAATCATACTCAAGAGTGAGGTTATGATAAATTGGAGACCTGTAGGGTTAGAAAAGCTGAGTTCTAAACTGACAGCTGAAGTTACTGATCAGACGAACACGCAAGTGGGAGAAAAAGAAAAGATAAAGTACTTACTTCCAAATCTATGTGTATTTATATAAGCATGCTTTTATGAGGATTTAAATTAATATTTATAAATGCTTTTTTTACATTTTCTAGTACATAGTAAGTGCTATATAAGTGTTAAATAAAATACATTTCACTTTCTTCACTTAATAGAATGAAAGGGAATAAAAAAGAAACTTGTTGTTAGATGCCATCAAGTTGGTTCCAACTCACAGCAACCCTGTATACAACAGAACCAAACACTGCCTGGTCCTGCACCATCCTGAAAATC
The DNA here is from genome assembly GCF_000243295.1 of Trichechus manatus latirostris. Classification (NCBI taxonomy): domain Eukaryota; kingdom Metazoa; phylum Chordata; class Mammalia; order Sirenia; family Trichechidae; genus Trichechus; species Trichechus manatus. Next base: position 2,228,529 of record NW_004444167.1, on the reverse strand, counting down.
GTTACTATGTTTGAGCCCAATGTTGTGGCCATTGTGTCAGTGCATCTTGTTGAGGATCTTCGCCTTTTTTTACTGACCCTCTGCCTTACCAGCCATGATGTCCTTTTTCAGTGGCAGGCATGGACCAGTAAGATGAAATTTGCCTCCAAAAGTGGAGGGTGCCAAGGCACTGAAGAAAGAGGCAGGCAACTCCAGGGTGGCAGCAAAGAAGTTTATTAGGGAGACTTACAAATGAGGCAAGTCCTGAGTGGCTGCAGGACCAAAGCAGATCTCTGTACTACACAGTGGGAGGGCAAAGATTTTATAGTGGTGGTGAACAATAGTGGCTCCATGCCATGAGCCAACATAAGAATGTAAACTGTAGTGAATTAACAGACCACATGGGGGCACCTATGTTTGGCCTCACAAATCCTGTTTCCCCTTCAGCCCGCCCCTCAAGGCTGGCTCTTACAATCTGGACTGTTCTCCGTCTTGTGCCATAGTATAAGAGTCCCCATTCCCTCCTCACCAGGAACAGATACTGAGGTGGGGTTGGCCAGATGCCATGTGGTGCCTGCACATGTGTAAGAGGTAGAGAAAGTTACTGTGTGCCCAGAACAGGGTGAAGGATTCACTGATTAGGAGAAGGGACTGGGAAAGAGAAGGCAACCCAATTCCCAGCCTCCTTTTCAGAGTATTCTCTGGGCCCAAGGCTTTTACTTAGCAAGCCTGGATGGGAGGTGTAGAGACAGAACATTTCCCCAACATTCTACCCTCTGACTCCTTTCAGGTTGCCAGAAAAAGAAGTAAAGCAGTACCAAGTCCTGATATACTCATCATCAATTTTGAGTATTGTGCTACATGTCCAAGGCTTGGTGTATAATCCTGGTGGATGTTTTATCTGTGCATCATTTGAGGCAGCATTTCATGATGGCTACCAGTTGGACTGTCCCCTAGCAGGTTGATCAGGCTTGCTTGGAGGACAGATTCCAACCAGCCATCCCAGTTGTGGCTTAATCTAAGCCGACTGAATAGATCCAAGGGCTACATTTGTCCAGTCTAATGTATATATAAAATGTCCTAATTCATTTACATAAAAACAGCATATTACTCCAAACATGGCACATTATACGAACAGCACACATTTTAGTATAAGCAATGCAAAAGTTCCCTTTCTTAGCACAATTGAACAATGTATTACCATTGCCAGACCAAGCTAATTCAAACTTGGTGCAGTCAGTCAATGTACATTGGATCACCTGGTCATATTCTTCAAGATCTCCATGTCCAGAATAACGTCAAACTCAGTCTTAAAGCTACCATTCTCAGAATTGAAACATCTAGTCTTGTGCTGTCTACATTTTTAACACACACAGAGAATTTTTCTTTTAAAGCTGGAGTACTCACCACAGGCAGCTTTCATACTTCAAAAGATGTTTTCCACAAGTAGTGAACCCAACTGTATTCATTTACCACATGATCTCCCCAGTACACCAGATTACACATTCAGTTGGTCCACGAGGTGTCCTCCTTGTTGACAGATCAGCTGCAACAATGTGGGGAGATGATTCATCATCTCAGTTCAAATGTTGACAGAGACAATACTTGGTCTGATTTAGTAGCTCTAGCAAAGGCCTGTATCATTGGGGCCCATGGATGAGGGGCCTGTCCATCCTTGTGAGATAATACGGGAAGAAAAAGAGACAACATTAACAATTCCCCCCTCCCCTTCCCCATCTCCCGTGCGACTTGAAGTGAGGATTGCCAGGGTATAACCACCGAGGCTATCTGTCCTAGTTTTGAGGCAGTGATTTCTATGGGAACTCAGATCTTTGCCAGGAACAGTTGTATACAAAAGAAACACGTTTTATAGAATAGACAGTTTTAGCAAACACACAGAGCAAACAAGAAAAGCCCTTTCAGGGAACTTCTGCATTGAGACCCCAGACTGCTTCCTGAGATGTATAAACTCAGGCTGTGGTTGTCTTGTCCCCTCCCATCAGCCGTTTAAGCTCATCCATTGAAGTGCTCAGTGACTTGGGAGTTATATAGAGCATGAATAGTTTATTCAAGATCCAGTGGGAGCCTCTGTTTAGAATAAGAGACCCTGATATGATTTAACTACCAAGAACGCTCTGGCCTGTTGGCCTGGGAATTTGTCTCCAGCCAGGTTTTAGCCTTGGCCAGGGTCTCATAGGCAGGTCAGTTTTTCTATGCTGTTCCAGGTTTTCTGATGACAGTGGTAGTCCATGTGTGTAGGCGCAGTCTAGGATGGTATATGAATCTCCATAGGCCATCCTCTCTTAAATTCAGGAAGTGGTCAGTTGCACATCTCTTTGCTCTGGAGCAGAGGGTGCATCAGCCTCCGCAGTCAGTTGGCAAGAGCAATCTTATCCTTGGTTGTTTTCCCCTCTCAGCATAGGGGCTTTTCTTGCTACCACCCACACAAGTAACAAAAACTTATCAGGAGCAGAATTGATTTTTTTTGTGTGTGCAGATGTTTCATCCCTTTAGGGGCTTGCTTTATATGTTAGTTTGAGGGTTGTCAGTGGACAGATTGAATGGCCAGGCTATTAACTATAGCCCACATCACAGTTTCTGTGTGCCCCGCTAAAAATGGCCCTAACACAGCAATTCCCATCAGGGATTGGAGACAAAAGTTTACAAAGGTATACAATAATACATCAACATCATCACTACACATAACAGGGTTTGATAGAGGCCCTGAAGGGACTTATCCATAGTGAGGCTTGGGCAAGGATCTCAATTATGGTGACTTAAGACTTAAACATTTTCCTTATTTTGTTGCCAGGTGTTATAGAGATCACAGTCACCTGTGCAATGATAGCTAAAAACTTAAAACATATCATTCTTTTCATTTTCTCATTGAACTTTAATTGTAACATAAAGCCTTTGGTCCTCCCTGGTGATAGAGGGACCTAGGCTTAATCCTCAGTCTTAATTATTTCTGAAAGGCAGAAGATCTGGGCAAAGTTGGCAGAGCCCTCAGTCATTTGTGGAGCCACGACCCCACCATACCAAGTACAAGCATGCATTCAGCCCAGTTGCCTGCTAACATGGAGGCAGGCCCTTCTATTTTACTTTTCCCATTACTATTGCAGCTGCGACTATGTTGTCACTCTGTTATCCTGGCAGGGTCAGTTTTTAGAGAATTCCAGAAAGGGCTCCTAAACTCTCTTCAAGGCTGCTAAACACAAGCGATCATGAAGGGCTTTTTAGTTCTTTTTCTTTTTTTCCCCTGCTGTTTTAACTCTTGCTTTGCACTGGGTGTTACAGGTGTTCTCAGCGCCAGGGACCTACTTATGCCCTTCAACTACTCCCATTCCATAGTTGGAGGACTTTGAGCAATGGCTAGGTGTTTTAGTTATCTTGTGCTGCTGTAACAGAAATACCACAAGAGGACGGCTTTAACAAACAGAAATTTATTCTCTCACTGTTTAGGAGGCTAGAAGTCCAAATTCATGGTGTTAGCTCCTGGGGAAGTCTTTCTGTCTCAATCGGTTCTGGGGGAAGATCCTTGTCATCGATCTTCCCCTGGTCTAGGAACATCTCAGCACAGGGACCATGGGTTCAAAGGACACGATCTGCTCCTGGCACTTCTTTCTTGATGGCATAAAGTCTTTCTTCTCTCTGCTCACTTCTCTTTTATATCTCAAAAGAGACTGACTCAAGATATAGCCTAATCCTGTAGATTGAGTCCTAGCTCATCAACATAACTGCCTCTAATCTTGCCTCATTAACATCATAGAGGTTAGAATTTACAACACATACATAAGATCACACAATGGAGGATAGACACACAATACTGGGAATTATGGCCTTGCCAAGTTGATATACATTTTTGGGGGACACATTTCAATCCATAACACTAGGCAATTTTTCCCTAACCCCTGAATCTCCCATCTTTACAAATCTGCAGGAGAATGTTTATAGCTGCTCATCCTGTTTATGAATGTGTCTGCTCAATATCACACATCTTTTTCATAACTGTTACCCTTCCTGAAATCTCTTAATTAAGCTTCAGCTGCTAGCTGGGCTTTGGGGGCCAGCTGAACAGCACAGAGCAGCAGCCATCCCATGGCCGCTACTACTTTTCTAACTTCTCTTTCACTCTTAGGAAGGCATAAGTCTGCCCACAACTGGGCTATGCCGCTTGATGTTGAGGGGGCATCCCCATGCTCTGGCCAACCCATGATTTCCCCTGCAGAAAAGCACACGGGCCAGACATCCCCACATGGATGACAACAGTCTACCCAGGATTTCTCCCGCAGAAGCCTGACTCCCGCTTGCCATTTCCTTGGTCTCCTGGCTCGTGTGCCAATTGTCCAGGCATGGACAAGAAATGTGAGTTTTGCCTCCAAAAATGGAGGGTGCTGAGAGACTGAAGAAAGAGGCAGGCAACTGCAGGGTGGAGTTTATTAGGGAGACTTACATACAAGGCGAGTCCAGCGCATCTGCAGGGCCAAAGCCAATCTCTGCACCCTGAAGTGGGAAGGCAGAGGTTTTATAGTGGTAGTGAACAATAGTGGCTCCATGCCAGGGGCTTACATAAGAATGCAAACTGTAGCGAATTAGTAGACCATGTGTGGGCACACATGTTTGGCCTCACAAAGCCTGTTTCCCCTTCATCCAAGAACTAGGCCCTCCTGCTAACTTGCCCAAAGTACTTAAGACAAAGTCTCACCATCCTTCATTCTAAGCAGGGTTATGGCTGTACTTCTTCCAAGACAGATTGGTTTGTTCTTTTGGCAGTCCATGGTATATTCAACATTATTCACCAACAGCATAATTCAAATGCATCAATTCTTCCTAGGTCTTCCTTATTCATTGCCTAACTTTCACATGCATATGAGGTGATTCAAAATACCATGACTCAGGCCAATCGCACCTTAGTTTTCAAAGTTACATCTTTGCTTTTTAACACTTTAAATAAGACTTTTGAAGCAAATTTTCTCAATGCAATATGTCCAATTTCTTGACTGCTTCTTCCGTGAGTGTTGATTGTGGATCCAAGTAAAATGAAATCCTTTACAAATTCAATATTTTTTCTGTTGATCTGATGTTGCTTATTGATCCAGTTGTGAGGATTTTTGTTTTCTTTATGTTGAGGTGTAATCCATACAGAAGGCTGTGGTCTTTGATCTTCATCAGTAAATACTTCAAGTCCTTTTCAAGATCTTAAAAATTATTTTTTTTTGTCAATATATGCGATGCTATTTCTCTTCAATTTGCCATTCTTGGCATAATAGACCATATGACTGTCTGACTCAAAATAGCTAATACCAGTCCATTTCAGCTTATTAATACCTAGGATACTGATCTTCAAGACTTCTATTTTGTTTTTGCCAAGTTTCAATTTTCCTTGATTTATAATTTTTACATTCCCCTTTCCAATTACTGATGGACATTTGCAGCTGTTTCTTTTCATTTTGAGTCGTGCCACATCAGAAAATGAAGGTCCCAAAATCTTTACTCCATCCGTGTCATTAAGGTGAACTCTGCTTTGAAGAGGCAGCCCTTCCCTAGTCGTATTTTGAATACCTTCCAAGCTGAAGGGCTTATCTTGCAGCATTATATTAGAGACGATGTTCCTCAGCTATTCATAAACTTTTCACCGGCCAATTTTTCAGAAGTAGATTTCCAGGTCCTTCTTCCTAGTCTGTCTTATTCTGGAAGTTCTGCTAAAAACTGTCCACCACCAGTGACCATGCTGGTATTTGAAAAACTGGTCAAATAGCTTCCACAATCACAGCAACATGCAAGCCACCACGGTACAACAAACTGGCAGATGAGTATTGATTTGTACACATAAGTGTACGTATAATACTATACACAATTTGATCAAAATTTTATAACTGAGTTTATCTTTACATCATGGGATTATGGATGTTATTTAATTTCCCTTTGAAAGTTTTTGTCAAAAGCTTTACAATAAACATGTACTGATTTTAAAATCAATAAATATAAGCTTTCTTTTAAAATAAAAGGCAATATTGCAGTCTCAATGAGAGGTAATGGATCTTCTCTTGACTCAGTTTTGTTTTCAAAACTAATTGTTCTATTACAGTCCTTGAAGGAGAAAAAAAAATTTGAATAGATAGTTGTCATGGATTGAATTGTGTCCCCCCAAAATATCTATCAACTTAGGTAGGTCATGTTTCCCAGCATTGTGTGATTGTCCACCATTTTGTCAACTGATGTGATTTTACTATGTGTCGGAAATCCTACCTCTATGATGTAGGATTAGAGACAGGATTAGAGGCAGTTATGTTAATGAGGCAGGACTCAATCTACAAGATTAAGTTTTTCCTTAAGCCAATCTCTTTTGAGATATAAAAGACAGAAGCAAGCAGGGAGACAGGGGGACATCATACCACCAAGAAACAAGATCCGGGAAAATAATACTTCCTTTGGACCCAGGGCTCCCTGCACTGACTCTTAACTGGGGAAGATTGATGACAAGGACCTTCTCCCAGAGACGACAAACAGAGAAAGCCTTCCCCTGAAGCTTGCACCCTGAAATTGGACTTATACCTCCTAGACTGTGAGATAGTAAACTTGTGTTAGTTAAAGCCATTCACTTGTGGTATTTCTGTTATAGAAGCTCTAGATGACTATGACAAAATTTGTACCAGGAGCGGGGTACTGCTCTAACAGATATTTAAAATGTGGAAGCAGTTTTCAAACTGCGAATGGATAGCAACCGGAAGAGTTTTAAAGTGCCTAGTAGCAAAAGCCTAGATTACCTTGAAGAGACCGTTGGTGGAATTACAAACATCAAAGACAATTCTGGTGAAGACTCAGAAGGAAATGAGGAGAGCTGTTACACTGGAGACGGCATAGATGGCAAGACGCAGCAGTAGAGAAATGGCAGCAGCAGAGAAACGGCAGCAGCAGAACTAGCAGATCAGCTCAAGACAGCACTTTAGCTGATCCATGGTGCAAGAGAGCTGAGTGCCTTTGTGCAGGAGGCTTTCTGGTGGAATGGGGTGCCTCTGGGCACTTATTTGTGGAGCCACACTTGCCAAACCATGCAGCAAGAGCATTGAGTGTCTTCCGGCCAAAGTTTACTGGCGGAGTGGGGTTTCTTCAGGCACTTATTGGTGGAGATAAAGAGCTTTGGAACCATTGCCCCAGCAGGGCAGACTCAGGCAGAGTGTCCTGAGGGACCAAAAGGCCATGGAACCATGAAGCAGAAGCTAAAGAGGAAAGGAACACAGGAAGTAGGGCTGCTTCAGTCTCAAAGGGTAAGGCCAGGACCTCTGAGGTCTTGAAGGGTGGAGTCGCTACTCAGATGGACTAGGAGAATGGGGCCGCTAAAGCAGAGGGAGCAGAGTTGTTGTTCCAGTGGACCTGGAAGGTGGAGATGAAGCCCAGGGCCAAGGGGCCTCCATTCAAAATCCACAGAGTTTGGCCAATACCTAGAGTCTGGCAGGCAGGGCCATTGTCTAAATGGTCTCAGAGAACAGAGGATTATTTTCAAGCTGTGAGGGCTAATGTAATGTGTTCCACTGACTTGCTTGGTTCCTGTTATCTCTTCTGTCCCTCCAATTTCTCCCACATGTAATAGAAAAATATAGCTTGTGCCTGTTCCACCATTGTACTTTGGAAGCAGATAATTTATATTCTAGATTTCACAGATGAAGAGGAATTTTGTCTCAGTATGAAATCTGGACTTGGAGTTGATTTAAGACTTTTGCTATGATATGATAGGGTGAATACGTTTTACATGTGGCAAAGACTTGAATTTGGGGGGGGGGCAAAGAATTGAATGTCATGGATTGAATTGTATCCCCCCAAAATATCTGTCAACTTGGTTAGGCTATGATTTCTAGTATTGTGTGATTGTCCACCATTTTGCCATCTGATATGATTTTCCTATGTGTTATAAATCCTATCTCTATGATGTTAATGAGACAGGATTAGAGATACTTATGTCAATGAGGTAGCACTCAATATACAAGATTAGATTGTGTCTTAAGCCTATCTCTTTTGAGATATAGAAGAGAGAAATGAGCAGAGAGACAGGGGGACCTCATACCACCAAGAAAGGAGAGCCAGGAGAATAGCGCATCCTTTGGACCCAGGGTCCCTGAGCTGAGAATTTCCTCAACCGGAGAAGACTGATCACAAGGACGTTCTCCTAGAGCCAACAGAGAGAGAAAGACTTCCCCTGGAGATGACACCCTGAGTTAGGACTTCTAGCTTCCCAGACTGTGAGAGAATAAACTTCTGTTTGTTAAAGCCATCCACTTGTGGTATTTCTGTTATGCAGCGCTAGATAATGAAGACAACAGTTTTATTTTAATCTTATGCACCCAGGTCCTAACTATTTTAGTCTGGCAGTACTGTAGTAGAATCAGTGCTAATAATGTTAATTTTAAAATCTTAAATGCTCATAATGATCATTCAGTTGCAAACTTTTGAGAACATTTATGAGAATAAAGAAAATATGGTCAATTATCTAGAACTTCACTATATCTATGGAACATTTCTTTAGAAACCAACATTTAAAATAGAAAAATATAAATTGAATGGACTCAATGATAAGACTTTCTGATATCAACAGAAGAGCTCTGTTAAATATTTCCTGGTAGAAATTCATAGACTTTAAAAAAGAGACAATTTCCCTTTGAAAGCAGGATGAGAACTAAACATTGGTATGAAAAAAAATTAGAATAGCCAGTAGTTATCTCCCTGCTGTAATGATTTTGCAAAAAAAGTGTGACTGGTTTTTGTTTTTGTTTTTACTCTTATAGTTTGCTGATGGGAAAGTAAAATAGTACAACTACTTTGGAAAACACTTTGGCAGTTTCTTTTAAATATATGTTTACAATATTCATTTACAATATAAATTACAGATTTCTCTATACATATTTACAAAAAGAAATGAAAACATATGTTCATAGAAAACATCTCCACAAATGTTCTTAGCACTTTATTCATAATAGTCCCAAACTAGAATCAACTCAAATGTTCATTAACATGTGAATAAATTTGAAAAATATGGTATAGTCATACAATGAAACACTTGATTGGTAAAAAGAATGAAGTACTAATGTACACAATAATATAGAGGAATCTGAAAATAAGAGTGATTAAAATATATAGAAGAAATAATATATACTTATGATTCTATATATATTAAGTTCCACAACAGGCAAAAATAATATTTATTGACTGAACGAAGATCAGTGATTTCCTGAAACTTGGGGTAAGAAAACAAAGGGCAACCTGGTTGATGTGATGGAAATGTGCTATACCTATATCTTAACACTGGAAGTGCCTACAAGAGTATCACATTTGTTAAAAGTAATTGAACTGTACATTTAAGATAAATAATCCCTTGGTAATTCATGGGACAAATGGTATCCCAACCACTTTTTACACCGTTGGAGTTCTTTGGGAAAGAAATAGCCTGATTTTAATACATTTAGCCCAAGGTGGGAGCCTTTTGAAATGGGTGAAACTCAAGAAACCTGAGTTGGAGCCTCATTTTTGTGTAGATTGAGTATTGTCGTAGAAGATGACTCCTGAATGAGTGAATTTTCTAAACTTTTGGCATGTTTGCCTTTATTTCTGTGAGATAAGCCTCCTCGCTATGTTTCCCAGTTACTATATTTTTATGAGAATGTACTTATCATGAGAATAAGCTATTGTCAGTCTTTATTCAGTCAGAGTGGCCATTTTCTCTCTGAGGCCATTCACTGTTTCCTGGTGGTAGTGGCTCCCTGCTTTTCTAGCTTTGAACAGTAAATAATGCCTTTGCAATAAAGAATAATGCATTGCAGTAGTACTTTTCAAGAGACTTGAACTCCTGTAAGTTATTCTTACCCTGAATTCATTCTTAGAGCCCAATCATTACTTCCACGTGTAGCAGGTGGAATACACTGCTGTGAGCAGTTCTGCATTATTCCAGGGCAACTGTTTCTGCTTCTTAGCTGTTAGTACTGCTTCTGTTATAATGATTAATACATAGTAGTGGTAATTTTCCTGAGATTCAGATACCTTCAGTCTTATTTATTTGGCCTATTAGTACTGCATTTGCAGTAATGAAGAATGTTTTGTAGTGGTAATTTTCTTGAGATAAAAAAATCCCTTGGCTTTATTTATTTGGACGGTAAGTACTGCTTTTACAGTGTGGAAGAATGCATTGTACTATGTTTTGAAAAGTTTCATGTAAAATAATAAAAAGGCTAAGAAGAAGTAGACTAGAATAAAATGTATGTGCAGTCATTGCCAGGTGCCTTCATGTTTTACTTCATGTTTTGCAAATTTTCAAGCAATTAAAAAAAATTATCATTGGCTCATATCAGTAGGATTTTCCACATCCAGTATCCTGGGACACATATGACCCCAGATAATGGGTATCAAAATCCATAACTCATAACAAAAATTCAGAATTGGTTCTTTAATCAGCTGTCTTTCATTAGTGAAAATGCATAGTATCAATTTTATTTTTTTTAATTTAAAGGAGAGTATAATTTGGTCTTTAAAGGGATAAGACTTAATAGCACATACACACAAGTTCATGCAAGTAATCAAGAGGTGCATATTTGACAAAAGAGGAAAATATAAATAGTCTCAATGCTTATGAGTGTAAGAATATAAATTCTAGGTAAATATATATACCTAGAACATATATACATAGATGAGAAGACAGATATGAAAAACACTGTCAAGTGAGATCAATCAAAGTAATAGTAGTAAATTACAACACAGTTATATTAGAAAGTCAGCCATAACTCTTCTTCTAAGTCTTTGAGTATGTTTCTTACTATCTCACAGATATTGGCAAAAACCCTAACTCTAACCATCCAAAATGCCAATGATGCTCACTGTTATTTCCAGTGTCTCTATTGGGATGCAGACAGTTGCAAGTAACAGAAAATCTACTCAAATTTTCTTTTAAATTAGAAGAATATATTGGTTCAAAATGATCAAAAACGACTTAGGGAAGAATGAGCTTCAAGTTTGTTTTGGTCAGGGCTCTGAACTACTTACTCTGATTCTGTTTATCTCTACTTTCTTCAGTGGCTCAGCTTTATATTGAGTGCAAATTTCCTTATTGCAGCAAAAATAACTTCAGCAGGTTCAAGACAAAGTTGTCAAATGAATCATCAGACAAGAGAGGAAAATACAGTTATGGGTTGCTTAATGTCCAGGATAGCTTTTGTGAAATAGGATGTTATGTGGTTTGGACATTGTGCGAACAAGCTTTGTGCCTTAGCAGTGATTGTCAACAAGCTGAGAGGGGTTTGCTTTTATGTTTGGTCCTCAATCCACATCATTAGATATTTCTAAATATCTGCTGTAGATCCCTCTCACATTCTCTTTAGCCTTGTAGCTGTCAGTGGAGGCAATCTTTTGACAGTTTGGAGAATTTTTTCTTTGTTTTTGAGGATCGTTGTGATTGTCGAGTGAAACATGCCTAAATCGTGAGCAATAGCATTCAATGATTTTCCACCTTGGTGTTTCACTTTTATGAAATCTTTTGTTTCACTTCCAAACTGTTACTTCTCCTTTGCCTCTTGCTGCTGCTATCACTAGCACTGGTTTTGCCATGTTTGGGAGCCATCATGCACTTCATAGTAATATTTTTGAAAGAAAATTAAACAGAAAGGTACCGCTACAACACTCAAGAGACGCAGGGACCATGGACATATATGCTGTCAGACACTGCCCAAATGGACATCATAGGGTGCATGACTTTACCACTCTGAGATTCATTCTTTATCTAAGAGTCTTAGATCACATCCCAGCAAGATCCTGACGATGTTTCCTGGTATGTGAAATATACTGGAGAAAGTGGTTAAGTCACCTTTCCAGGAACCACATATTGGAAAAGAAATTGCTATTGCAGAGGCAGGGGAATGAGACATGACTGCACACATTACTATTAACCTAAGAAATGATGTTAACCACATCAAATATTTTAGTATTTCAATCCTATATGTACATTTCTTCTCATAGGTATGATTTCAAAAATGAAGTCTTGTGAGGAATCTATTTACACCCTTCCCAAAAGGAGATTACCTAAGCTTTCAATCAGTTACTACACAGCATCAAACTCAGGATGGCTGGGTGATACATAGTAGTGCCAGAGTCTGATGACTCTGATGAAACAATGTTAGTTATCCATCTCACAAAATACTAAATGTATAATGGTGGAAAGAGAAGATAGTAACTTTAATGAAATGAGTCCCTTTTTAAAAAAAAGAATAATGCAAAGCATTCATTGTTTGGTACTCCATAGCACTTATCACGTTCTTCAGTAAGTAATAAGTAATTCTTACACTAGCAGTGTTATGAGTGCCTTAGTAAAATAATCTGGCAGTCCCTATTTCTGCACTCTGTGAGGATTCCTACTTTCTAATGACCTTTGGGGCTAGAGTAACCGTAAAATTTATCATCCAAATTGAAGCTTTTTTTTATAGTAAAAGGAGGAATATTTACAATGTCTTTGGAAAATAAGGATAAAAGTGATTGCCCCTACCCAGTCACAATACGGAGCTCTGGTGGCACCAGGGTTAAGAGCTCAGCTGCTAACCAAAATGTCAGCAGTTCGAATCTAACAGCTGCTCCTTGGAAACCCATGGTGCAGTTCTACTCTGTGTTATAGGGTTGCTATGAGTTGAAATTGACTCGATGGCAACAGGTTTTTAACCACAATATATACTGACTCAATAATTGGCCTGATTCTAGACTCTGAATCTCTCTTTATTACTGAAAGCATGTAAGATAATTGATAATAACTTCATATGATCCTTGAATTTTCTAATTTCCCAAAGTGAAGTATGATTTTTTTCTGATTACTCTTTCAGATGTTTCATTTTTTCTGTAATTAACCAAATTCCTGTATTGAATCTTTTCCTGATGAAATATCTAGAGTAATTTCTATTTTCCTGATTGGTACCTAGAATATAAATATATTTATTTATCATATTTAAAATTATATACTAACCCCATGCATTCTTTTCATTTATGTAGGCTTTTTTGTCTTTTTGTTATTATCTTTTTTAATATGGTCTGTGTTTACTATGTGTTGCCTTTCTGTGCTTGTATTTTTTTTAATATTATGGAAAGTTTATAGGTTGTGTCTAGATCTAGTGCATATCTTTATTGACACCATTTCTTGATATATCAAATTGAAAATGTATGTTTGACACAACTGTAAATGTTGAGGAAATCAACACTTAAAATTTATTCTATTTCCTATCATCCTCTTTTCTCATAATTTTCAGATTAATAATGTATTAATTTTAATTTCTCCCAGTAGTTAGACTTTTATTTTTGCATTGAAAGAACAGGTGAGAAAATCACCAAATATATTCCATAATCCTCTTTCTCCCACTGCTCCTAACTTATTGCTTGGCTTAGCTAACCTAAATGTACTCAGTGATCAGTGATGATTCTTTTACCTTTTCTTTTTGTATGGATTTATTTTTCCAGTAAGAGATTGCACTATATTTCCTGAGTTACAGCTCATTAAAAAAAAAAAAAAAAAATCATAGAATTTATGCAACTGTCCTGAGTATACAACTCCTGACTTAAACAATATTCATATGAAATCTTTATAGATGTGTGTATATTACTTCTTTTAGGATTTATTATTTTGAGAAGACCGTGGTATGTCCTCTTTTGTAAGGAATTTTGTTTTACATTTTTCTGAGAGGTATCTTTTTTTTCCTAACCAAAATTAATCTTGTAGTTGACATTAAAATGCCCCAAGAGTTGTTTTAGTTGATATTTTCTTGCACAAAAATATTTCCTGAAAATATGAAACATGACAAGGTTGTTTGGTATCAACACATTTCAGTTTCATTTGGATTGTCTGCCAATATTCATTGTTCAGATGCTGGGCCACTTCCACTAAAATTTTAGCACTTGCTTTTAATCTAGGTAACCATCTCAAACATATTTTCTCTCTGCTGTTTTTAGTATCAGTGGGATTTCATCAGTGACATCTTGACCCAAAAAAAACAAACTTGTTTATTCTGAATCTAAAATTGTTGTTGGTACATGCCTTTGGGTCAGTTCTATCTCATAGCAATCCTATGTACAACAGAACGAAACACTGCCTGATCCTGTGCCACCTCAAAATCATTACTACATTTGAACCCGTTGTTGCAGCTACTGTGTTAATCTATCTTATTAAGGCTCTTCCTCTTTTTTCACTGACCCTCTGCTTTACAGAGCATGATGTCCTTCTCTAGGCACTGGTCCCTCCTGATAACATGTCCAAAGAACTTGAGACAGTCTTGCCTTCTTTGCTTCTAAGGAGCATTCTGGTTGTACTTCGTCCAAAACAGATTTGTTTGTTCTTCTGGCAGTCCATGGTATATTCAATACTCTTCGCCAACACATCAATTCTTCTTCAGTCTTCCTTATTCATTGACCAGCTTTCACATGCGTATGAGGCGATTGAAAACACCATGGCTTGGGTCAGGTGCACCTTAGTCCTTAAAGTGACATCTTTGCTTTTTAACACTTTAAAGGGGTCTTTTATAGCAGATTTGCCCAATGCAATGCTTCCTTTAATTTCTTGACTGCTGCTTCCATGGCCATTGATTGTGGATCCAAGTAAAATGAAATCCTTGATGATTTCAGTGCTTTCTCTGTTTATCATGATGTTGCTTATTGGTCCAGTTGTGAGAATCTTTGGTTTCTTTATGTTGAGGTGTAATCACTACTGAAAGCTGTAGTCTTTGATCTTCTTCAGTAAGTGCCTCAAGTCCTCTTCGCTTTCAGCAAACTAGGTTGTGAATCTGCATATCACAGGTTGTTAGTAAGTCTTCCTCCAATCTTGATGTCACATTCTTCTTCATATAATTCAGCTTCTCTGATTATTTTTTCAACATACAGATTGAATAAGTGTGGTGGAAGAATACAACCCTGACGCACAGCTTTCCTGAGTTTAAACCATGCAGTACCCCCTTGTACTGTTTGAAACACTGCCTTTTTGATCTATGTACAGGTTCTGTATGACCAAAATTAAGTGTTCTGCAATTCCCATTCTCAATGTTATCCATAATTTGTCCTGATCCACACAGTCAAATGCCTCTACATATTCAATAAAACACAGGTTAGCATCTTTCTGGTGTTCTCTGCTTTCAGCAAACATTCATTTGACATCAGCAATGATATCCCTCTTGCCCCATCCTCTTCTGAATCCTGCTTGAATTTCTGGCAGTACCCTGTGGATGTACTGCTGCAAGTGCTTTTGAATGGTCTTAGCAAAATTTTAACATGTGTGTGTTATTAATAATATTGTTCGATAATTTCCACATTCTGTTTGATCACCTTTCTTTGGAATGGGCACAAATATGGATCTCTTCTAATTGGTTGGCAGGATATCTTTCTTCTAAATTTTTTTGAATAGATGAGTGTATGTTTCTCTTTCACTAAAATATTGTACATTAATTATTTCAGTCTTGCTCTCTGCCTTTCTAAAGGGTTGGATTTCTTATGAAGATTTATCAATTTGTATAAACCTATGTCATATGCTGATTTCTACATTTTAGGGCAGATTATTCTCAAAGGAAAAAAAAAGGTACAAAATGATTCTTTTTAACCTTTCACCCATAATTCTCAAAACCTAACCAAGTTATGTTTTCGTAGCAACTAAAATACATCAATGACTTGCATAATTTATAAAATTACACATATAGTGATACTTTGCTAATCAAATTTAAGAGATTTTGAAAATGGTATTAGGAACGTGTATAATCCATATCTTAAATGGATAGCCAGACACTTGACTTAATTATTGTATGAACATATACTTTTGAGACCTCTCTTTAAACCTAAGTAACTATTTTTTTATACTGATAGATATGACAATTTGAGAATTTTGGTAATATAGGTAGTCTTTGTTGCTAATGTCCGAATCTCTCATCTTTTTCTTTCCTTTCATGTGTGTGTTCTTGTCTAATTTCTTTTTTAATTTGCTTGTCCCTAAATTTCTTAAAAATGATTCTTTCAGAGTGGTAGTCACTCTGTCTTCTTAGGGCCTCATTATATATTTTTTTATTATTATTTTTTATTGTTGTAATTAAATGAAGTTTACGTTTCAAGTTAGTCTCCCATACAAAATTTTTTTCTTACATACATTGTTATGAGACCCTAATTGGTCACTGCATTCTGCGACAGCACACTCCTCCTTTCCACCCCTAATTCCCCATGACCATTCAACCAGCTCCTAATTCTCTCTGCCTTCCCATCTCACCTCTGGACAGAAGCTGACCTTTGGTCTCTTGCATCTATTTGACTAAGAGGCACACTCTTCACGAGTATCATTTTATGTCCCACAGTCCAGTCCAATCCCTGTCTGAAGAGTTGGCCTCAGAAATTGTTTTAGTTCTGGGCTGATAGAGATTCCAAGGGTATACTTTCCAGGGCACCTCCAGTCTCAGTCAGACCATTAAGTCTGGTTTTCTTACTAGAATTTTAGTTCTGCACCTCATCCTTCTACTGCTCCATCAGGGACCCTCTGTTGTGTTCCTTCTCAGGATGTTCATTGGTGGTAGGTGGGCACCATCTAGGTCTTCTGGTCTCAGGCTGATGAGGTCTCTGGTTTATGTGGCCCTTTCTGTCTCTTGGGCCAATACTTTCCTTGTGTCTTTGGTGTTCTTCATTCTCCTTTATTCCAAGTGGTTGGGACCAATTGATACATCTGAGATGGCCGCTTGCAAGCTTTTAAGACCCCAGACACCACTCACCAAAGTAGGATGCAGAACATTTTCTTAATCAGTTTTGTTACACCAATTGACATAGATGTCCCCTGAAAGCATGGTCCCCAGACCCCCCATCCCTGCTACTCTGTCTCTAAAAGTATTTGATTATATTCAGGAAACTTCTTAGATTTGGTTTAGTCCAGTTGTGCTGACTTCCCTTCACCTAAGATGATTCTTATCTACTATTTAGTTAGCAAATAACCCTCACCCTCCTTCCCCACCCCCGTAACCATCAAAGAATGTTTTCTTCTGTGTTTAAACCTTTTCTTGAGTTCTTATAATAGTGGTCTTATATAGTATTTGTCCTTCTGTGACTGACTAAATTCACTCAGCATAATAAGTTCCAGCTTCCACCATGTTATACAATATTTCACAGCTTGATCATTGTTCTTTATCGTTGTGTAATATTCCATTGTGTGGATATACCCTGATTTGTTTATCCATTCGTCCGTTGATGGGCACCTAGATTGCTTCCAAATTTTTGCTATTGTGAACAGTGCTTCAATGAACATGGGCGTGCATATATCTATTCCTGTAACGGCTCTTGTTTCTCTAGGTTATATTCCAAGGAGCTGGAGCTGGATCATATGGTACTTCTATTTCTAGCTTTTTAAGGAAGCCCCAAATCAATTTCCAATGTGGTTGTACTATTTTACATTCCTACCTACAGTGTATAAGCATTCCAATCTCTCCACAACCTCTCCAGCATTTATTATTTTGTGTTTTTTGGATTAATGCCAGCCTTGTTGGGGTGAGATGATATCTCATTGTAGCTTTGATCTGCATTTCTCTAATGGCTAATGATCATGAGCATTTCTTCAAGTGTCTGTTAGCCACCTGAATATCTTCTTTGGTGAAGTGCCTGTTCATATCCTTTGTCCATTTTTTAATTGGGTTGTTTGTCTTTTTGTTGTGGAGGTTTTGCAGTACCTTCTAGATTTTAGAGATTAGACGCTGATCGGATTTGTTGTAGCCAAAAATTTTTTCCCAGTCTGTAGGTTGTCTTTTCACTCTTCTGGTGAAGTCTTTTGATGAGCTAAGTGTTTGATTTTTAGGAGCTCCCATTTATCTAGTCTCTCTTCTGGTGCTTGTGCATTGTTACTTATGGTCTGTATTGTGTATGCCATGTATTAGGGCTCCTAGCATTGTCCCTATTTTTTCTTCCATGATCTTTATCTTTTTTGATTTTATATTTAAGTCTTTGATCGATTTTGAGTTAGTTTTTGTACGTGGTGTGAGGTATGGGTCTTGTTTCAGTTTTTTGCATATAGATATCCAGTTATGCCAGCACCATTTGTTAAAGAGACCGTCTTTTCCCCAATTAATGGACTTTGGGTCTTTGTCAAATATTAGCTGCTCATAGGTGGATGAGCTTATATCTTGATTCTCAACTCTGTTCCATTGGTCTACGTATCTGTTGTTGTACCAGTACCAGTCTGTTTTGACTACCGTGGCAGTATAATAGGTCCTAAAATCAGGTAGTGTAAGTTTTCCCACTTTGTTCTTCTTCTAGAGTAATGCTTTATTCATTCGGGACCTCTTCTCTTTCCATATGAAGTCGGTGAATTTTTCTCATCTCATTAAAAAATGCTGGTGGAATTTGGATCGGGATTGCATTGTATCTGTAGATCACTTTAGGTAGAATTGACATTTTCACAATGTTGAGTCTACCTATCCATGAGTAAGGTATATTTTTCCATTTATGCAGGTTTCTTTTAGTTTCTTGCGGTAGTGTCTTGTAGTTTTCTCTGTATAGATCTTTTACATCTCTGGTTAGATTTATTCCTAAGTGTTTTATCTTCTTGGGGCTATTGTAAATGGTATTCATTTGGTGATTTCCTCTTCAAGGTTCTCTTTGTTGGTGTAAAGGAATCCAGTTGATTTTTGTATGTTTATCTTGTATCCTGAAACTTTACTGAAATCTTCTATTAGTTCCAGTGGTTTTCTTGTGGATTCTTTGGGGTTTTCTGTGTATAAGATCATATCATCTGCAAATAGAGATACTTTTAATTCTTCCTTACCAATTTGGATGCCCTTTATTTCTTTTTATAGCCTAATTACTCAGGCTAGGACCTCCAGCACAATGTTGAATAATAGTGGTGATAGAGGGCATCCTTGTCTGGTTCCCGTTCTCAAGGGGAATGCTTTCAAAGTCTCTCCATTTAGGATGATGTTGGCTGTTGGTTTTGAATAAATGCCCTTAATTATATTGAGGAATTTCCCTTCTATTCCTATTTTATTGAGAGTTTTTATCATGAATGGATGTTGGACTTTGTCAAATACCTTTTCTATATCGATTGATAAGATCATGTGGTTCTTGTCTTTTGTTTTATTTATGTGATGGATTACATTGATTGTTTTTCTAATGTTGAACCATGCCTGCATATCTGGTATAAATCCCACTTGGTCATGGTGAATTATTTTTTTGATATGTTGCTTAGTTCTATTGGGTAAAATTTTGTTGAGGATTTTTGCATCAATGTTCATGTAATTTTCTTTTTTTGTAGTGTCTTTACCTGGTTTTGATATCAGGATTATGTTGGCTTCATAGAATGAGTTTGGGAGTATTCCATCCTTTTCTATGCTTTGAGATACCTTTAGTAGAAGTGGTGTTATCTCTTCTCTGAAAGTTTGGTAGAATTAGCCAATGACGCCATCTGGGCCAGGGCTCTTTTTTTTTTGTTGAGAGTTTTTTAATAACCTTTTCAATCTCTTTTGTTATGGGTTTATTTAATTGTTCTACTTCTGTTTATGTTAATTTTGGTAGGTAGTGAGTTTCTAGAAATTTGTCCACTTCCTCTAGGTTTTCAAATTTGTCAGAGTACAATTTTTCATAGAAACTGTTATGATTCTTTTAATTTCAGTTTTGTCTGTTGTGATATCACCCATCTCATTTGTTATACCCATTATCTGCTTCCTCTCCTGTTTTTCTTTTGTCAGTTTGGTCAATGGTTTATCAATTTTGTTGATCTTTTCAAAGAACCAGCTTTGGGACTTGTTAACTCTTTCAATTGTTTTTGCTATTCTCTATTTCATTTAATTCTGTTCTAATTCTTATTATTTCCTTCCTACTGACGTCTGTGGGCTTCTTTTGCTGCTGTCTTTCTACTTGTTCCAGTTGTAGGGTTAATGCTTTGATTATGACCCTTTCTTCTTTTTGGATGTGTGCAGTTATTGCTATAAACTCACCTGTGAGCACTGCTTTTGCTGTGTCCCAAAGGTTCTAGTAGGATGTGTTTTCATTCTTGTTTGATTCTATGAATTTATTTATTCCATCTTTAATTTGTTCTATAACCCAGTAGTTTTTAAGCAAGGTGTTGTTCAGTTTCCATGTGTTTGATTTTTTTTCCTTGCTTTTTGTGTTGTTGCTTTCCACTTTTATGGCTTTATGGTCAGAAAAGTTGCTTCGTAATTTGGATTTTTTTAGGATTTTCTTTATGGCCTAATATGTGGTCTATTCTGGAGAATGTTGCATGTGCATTGGAAAAGAAAGTATACTTGGCTGCTGTTGGGTGGAGTGTTCGGTATATGTCTATGAGATCAAGTTGGTTGATTGTAGCGTTTAGCTCTTCCGTGTCTTTGTTGAGCTTCTTTCTGGATGTTCTGTCCTTCACCGAAAGTGGCGTGTTGAAGTCTCCTACTACTATTGTGGAGCTATCTATCTCTCTCTTCAGAGCTGTTAAAGTTTGTTTTATGTATTTTGGAGCCCTGTTGTTGGGTGCATAAATATTTATTATAGTTATGTCCTCCTGGTGTATTGACCCTTTAATCATTATATAGTGCCCTTACTTATCCTTTGTGGTGGATTTTACTTTAAAGTCTATTTTGTCAGAGATTAATATTGCCTCTCCTGCTCCTTCTTGAGTGTTGTTTGCTTGATATATTTTTTTCCACCCTTTGAGTTTTAGCCTGTTTGTGTCTTTAAGTTTAAGGTGCATCTCCTGCAGGCAGCATATAGATGGATCATGCTTTTTTATCCAATCTGCCACTCTCCTTCTCTTTATTGGTGTATTAATTCCGTTTACATTTGGTGTAATTATTGATACGTATAAGTTTAGTGCTGTCATCCTGATATCTCTTTTTGTGTGTCCTTCAGTTTCTTTGTTTCCCTCAATTTTCTGTGCTGTGTCATTTTTATATATTTTTTTCATCTTTTTCATTGTTGTAGATTTTGTGTTTTCTGGGTCTTTATATTTTTCTAGTTTTTTATTTTGATTTGTAGGATGGTACATTCCTTTCTGGTTACCTTAATATTTACCCCTATTTTTCTAAGTTTATACCAATCTTTTATTATTTTATATTGCCTTAACTTCCCCTTCATATGAAAAATCAATGTCTCCATTTTTTAAGTCCTTCTTTTTTGTTTTAATGTTGTTCTTTTTTACATATTGATACTTGTTTCCCTATTTTCAATGTTTTACCTTTGATGTATTTTCGATTTCCATATCTGAGTCAATATCTGGTTGCTCTGTCCTGTGTTCTAGTCTTGCATTGTTATCTGGTGTTATTGATTATCTAATGGTAGGACTCTCTTTAGTATTTCTTGTAATCTTGGTTTGGTTTTTGCAAATTACCTGAACTTCTGTTTATCTGGAAATGCCGTAATTTCGCCATCATATTTGAGAGACATTTTTGCTGGATATATAATTCTTAGCTGGCAGTTATTTTCCTTCAAGGCTTTATATATGTCATCCCATTGCCTTCTAGCCTGCATGGTTTCTGCTGAGAAGTCTGAGCTTATTCTAATTGACTCTCCTTTGTAGATGACTTTTCTTTTATCCCTAGCTGTTCTTAATATTCTCTCTTTATCTTTGGTTTTGGTAAGTTTGATTATAATATGTCTTGGTGATTTTCTTTTGTGACCTACCTTATGTCGGGTTCAATGAGCATCTTGGATAGATATCTTCTCATCTTTCACAATAACAGGGAAGTTTTCTGTCAACAAATCTTAAACAATTTTTTCTGTATTTTCTGTCATCCCCTCTGTTGTGGTACTCCAATCACTTGTAATTTATTTTTCTTGATAGAATCCCACATGACTCTTAGAGTTTCTTCATTCTTTTTAATTCTTTTATCTGATTTTTCCTCATATAAGTTGACGTCAAGAGCTTTATCTTCAATGTCACTAATTCTAACTTCTACTGCCTTAATTCTACTCCTATGACTTTCTATTGAGTTGTCTAATTCTGAAATTTTATTGTTAATCTTCTGGATTTCTGATTGCTGTCTCCCTATGGATTCTTGCAGCCTATTAAATTTGTCATTATGTTCTTGAATAACTTTTTTAAGTTCAGCTACTACTTTGTCTGTGTGTTCCCTGGCTATTTCTGCATTCTCTCAAATTCCTTTCTAATTTCTAGAAGAGTTCTATACATTAATCTTTTGTATTCTGTCTCTGGTAATTCCAAGAATTTCTCTTCCTCCAGAGAATTTATTGATTCTTTCTTTTGGAAGTTTGCTGAAGCCATTCATGGACGGTCTGTTTATGTAATTTGATATTGACTGTTGTCTCTGAGCCATCAATAAGTTATTATAATTTTATTTTATATTTGTTTAGTGAGTCCTAGCTTCTTGTTTTGCTTTGTTCTGATATGCCCCAATAGGCTGCTCATGTGCACTAGTTTGATTATTGACACCTTTGAATCTTTAACGTCCTGTCACCAGGTAGTTAGTTCCTTAACTAAGTATGTGCACACAGGAGTCCTTTAAATTTCCCTATATGGGTTCAGCTCAGGTGTCCAGGCCATCAGTCACCAAGTGTGTGGTGCAGGTTTTCACCCATAGTCCTAGAGAGGTATGTGTGATTGGTAGAGGCACTGGACTCTGGCTGTGGTAGGGGATTACATGCTGAGCCAGGCAGGGGTCTGACAGCTGCCCCTGAGAGTCTGAAAGGAAAGTGTGTCCCTATTCTCTAGGGTGAGTAGGTAGGTGAGTTTTGCAGCTGGACTTTGAGCACCCAACTCTGTTGGCTGTAAAGACTCGAGGGCACCACTTCTTCTTGGACTCCTGTAGCAGGTGACTAGGAGGTTTAGGTGATTTCACCAGTCCTCAAGCCCCTGTTGTGGATTGATAAAAGTGCCTACTTAAGGGGCAGGGCAGTTTCGAGGCTCACGAATCTGTCACTTCACAGCTGAAACAGTTGAAGTTAAAGTTCAGATGTTTGCCCTCTTGTACTGTGGTAGTTGGGGCTAATGCTGTTAAGATGGGTCCCCACAAGTCTATACGGTGGTGTAAGGCACTCAGAGTCTGCGGACCCCTTATGCCTGTGCCTAGCAGAAGAGCTGTGCCAACCCTGTGTTCCTGGCTTAGGGGAACCAGTAGCTTATTTATTCCCTCTCCAAGGCCAGGAGAGTAGGTCAGGGCGCCTTATGGGATATATTTTCGGCCCAGCAGACTCCTGGTGCAGAGCACGGAGGGAGGATGTAAAAGAGAGAGACGTTTTTCCCAAATGGGCTTTTTTTTCTTTTTGAATCCCTGCGAAAAGCTGCATGCATGTACTTATCTTTAGCCACTTGGGAGCTGCTTTTCACTTGTTCAGAGTGTCCAAGCAAAGTCTCTGCTGCTGGGTCTCTCTCGATGTGGAAACTGCTTCCTGAGCGCATTCACAGCACAGCTGTTTGCCTGCTTCACTGCAGACCTGGTGTGGCTGCAGAGCTGCAGTTTTGCCGCCGCCTCTCTTGTGCTCTTTGCTTCTTCCAAACCATCTCCCTCTCCCCCGGCCACTCACTCCGATTCCTCAACTTTGCCTTGTTCAGGGCTCATAGATATTTATATACAATCAAATCACTTGTTTTTCCAGGTCTTTGTTGTAAGAGTGATATAGGAAGCGTCTGACTACACTGCCATGTTGGCCACGCCGCCCATTATATTTCAAATGAACAAACTAAAATTGTTTGTTTTGATTCCTGTTAAATTAAAAATATAAATCCTATACAAAAGGATTTTTATTTTATATGTACATAAGACACTCTTTTGAAAGTAGGAAAAAATTATGAATGTGATCAAGGAGGTTTAAGGAAGAAAAAAAGCAATACTTCATGTAAAATCTTCCCTTATGAATGAATATGCTCTTTGGATATAGTTCCCTTATTTTAAAATTCCATTTGTAGAGACAAAACTTGTGGAAGTGGAAATGCTTAACTTATGTGTATTGTTTACTTCCAGAAAGATGTCCTTGCTCAATATTTAGTCATGACTTATTTATAGTACTTTGTGATCTGTTCAACATTGATTCCTGGAATTCTGTCAAGGTAGGATGTATCCTAGATTTCTATTTTTCTTGTAAAATTTTCAGTTGCTCAAGCTTGGCCTGTCAAGGGAAATCATTACAAACATTCTCTTCTGCATTGGTTTTTGGCAAAGTTTTCTGCCTTACAGCAACTGACTCACAATAGTATTTTTATTAAACACACAGTAATGTATCTACAACTCCATGAATTGACAGTTTATCTCAGGATTGCAAAACTGTCAGCAATATGTACCATAAGGTATCATTTTAAATTATTTATTGCAAACTTAAGGAGAAGAAATAAACAAACTCTGTTTTCTATTAACTTTTTTTCCCCTTAAGTGCTAGCAGAAAACAAGATCTTGAAAAATAGACAGATAACTGTTGACAACATTTAACCTTCAGGCATGACAAGAAGAGATCATTTTATTTAGTGCATTTTCTGGACATTGATCACATTCTGCATTAAAATAAATATGTCAATTGTAGCCATTGCTTTTTCCAAAAGAAACTATTTTGTAGAAAGCAAATTATTTCCTTTTAATTTTCTTTCTTTGATTGATTTACTCCCATTGCTGTCAATCATGCTTTTTATTCTTACTGTCAAGTCTTTTTTGAGTGACTCCTCTGCAAGTGGTACAAAACGACTTACACAGAAAAAATTGTCAAAAAACATGGAGTTAGCCCTTAGGAAAGAAAACAAATTTCTTCCAATCTCCATTCCTGGGAGATCTTTGCATCCATATTGTATTTTATGGTCTTTGGTGACACACAGGCCTGGTATTGAATAGTTCATGCCTCTTTTAAATTAAGGGTCCTTAAGACACCTAATTAACTATTGTAAACCTCATTCCATTGTTTGTGTCTTAGGCTTCTCTAGAGATACAATCTATGATACACATATATACATTACACACACACACACACACACACACACACACACACACATATACACACACACAGATTTGTTTCAAAGATTTGGCTCACTGGACTGTGAGGGTCTGGCAAGTCCAAAATCCATAGGTAAGGTGATAGGCTAGAGACTCCTGCAGGCTTGTACTCTGAAATCCCTAAGTCAAGAGATGGGAAGAGTGACGAGTAAGACTGTTCTGGCAAAATACCTATTTAATCTATTTATACTCTATAGGCAGACCACACCCTAGGGAAACTTCCTTTTAGTTCTTAAGGTCTTCAACTGATTGATTGAGGCTCACCCATGTTATGGATTGAATCACTCAAAATCAACTGATTTAATCAAATGGAACTACTTTAAAGCAGCAACTAGGTGACAGTGTTACCAAACAAGAGGTACCATAGCCTAGCCAAGTTGACACATGGTATAAATCTTCACAATATGCAAAATAGGAATAATGGTATTTATCTTTTAGTACAATTTTGGGGAAAAACTAAGATCACACAGCACACACACACACATACAAACACACACAAACACACACAGATATACATACAAAGTACTAACATTGTGTTCATCACAAAAAAGTACCACAACAAATGTTATTTTTAATATTATTATCAACTAATCCATATAATTAATAAATAATTTCTACCTAAGCCTTCAGTATGGATTACACCTCAACATAAAAAAAAAAAAAAAAAAATCCTCACAACTGGACCAATAAGTAACATCATGATAAACAGAGAAAAGATTGAAATTGTCAAGGCTTTCATTTGACTTGGATCCATAATCAACACCCGGGGAAGCAGCAGTCAAGAAATCAAACGACGCATTGCATTGGGCAAACCTGCTACAAAAGACCCGTTTAGAGTGTTAAAAAGCAAAGATGTAACTTTAAGGACTAAGGTGAGCCTGACTCAAGCCGTGATGTTTTCAGTCCCCTCATATGCATTCAAAAGTTGGAAGATGAATAAGGAAAACCGAAAAAGAGTTGACGCCTTTGAGTTACAGCATTGGCAAAGAAAGTTGAATATACCATGGAATGCCAAAAGAACAAACAAATTTGTCTTGGAAGAAGTACAGCCAGAGTGCTTTATAGAAAGTGAGGATAGAGACACTTTATCTCACATACTTTGGACATGTTATCAGGAGGGTCCAGTCCCTGGAGAAGGACATTATGCTTGGTAAAGTAGAGGGTCAGCGATAAACAGGAAGATCGTCAACGAGATGAATTGACACATCGGGTTCAACAATGGGCTCAAGCATAACAGCAATCATGACGATGGTGCAGGACCAGGGACTGTTTCATTCTATCGTACATAGGGTCATTATGAGTAGGAACCAACTATATGGCACCTAACAACAACAACAACAGCAAATATGAAAATACACTTTCTTATACTTATTTGAAAATTAAATATAATGATAATATATGCGCTACCAATTGATTATTACTAGTACTAAACAAATTATGTTATTACTAAGGCTAATTAGATTTTCAAGTAAACTATTTGTTTCAATATCTATTCTAAATGTGCAAACTAAGTTGACAGAATACATGTATACTTATATTATACTTATTAAAGTATTTATTACATCTTTTGTGACTATTGACGATTTGCTTATTAATTAACTCAGTAACAGTTAAGCTTTTCCCATCTTCAAAATGCAGACTAGAATAACTATTTTAATAATCTCCTTTGTAACAAATGAATTTGTTACAGATGAGCCAATGAGATGTTAAGTGGAAACATACTGAGGAATTCTTTGGAAATATTTTGTTTTTCTTTTTCTGTAAAATCTCTTTCTTCCTACCTTGGAGCTGCAGCAGTCATCTTGTTCCAGTGAAAAACCTTGACAATGTACCTCCCTACCACAATTGCCTTGTTATTTACTAACTTCTAATTGATTAAACCACCACTTGTAAGTTTGTCATACTGTCATGGCTTGTGTGGTTCTGTGATGTTAGAAGCTATGCCACGGGTATTTCACCCATGGTGAACAGGTTTCAGTGGAGCTTCCAGACTAAGAAAGGCTAGGAAAACGGACCTGGTAATCTACTTCTGGAGAAAAAAAAAAACCAACTATGTACCTAGACCAAAATGCATTCGTTCAGACAGAACAAAGGGCTAATGCATGATATAAATCAGAGAAGGTAGGTGTCAGGGTTGTATCCTTTCACCATACTTATTCAATCAAATAATCCAAGAAGCTAGATTATCTGAGGAAGAACACAGTATCAGGATTGGAGGAAGATTCATTAACAACCCGCTGTATGCAGATGACAAAACCTTGCTTGCTGAAAGTGAAGAGGACATGAAGCACTTACTGATGGAGATCAAAGACTACAGCCTTCAGTATGGATTATAACTAAACATAAAGAAAACAAAAATCCTCACAACTGGACCAATAAGCAATGTCATGAAAAATGAAGAAACTATTGAAATGGTCAAGGATTTCATTTTACTTGGATCTACAATCAATGCCCATGAAAGCAGCAGTCAAGAAATCAAGTGACACATTGCATTGTGCAAATCTGCTGCAAAAGACCTCTTTAAAGTATTTAAAAAAAAAAAATGTCACTTTGAGGATTAAGGTGCACCTGACCAAAGCTATGGTATTTTCAGTCACCTCATTTGCACGCCAAAGCTGGACAATGAATAACTAAAACTAAAGAAGAATTGACGCCTTTGAATTATGGTGTTGGTGAAGAATATTGACTATACCATGGAGTGCCAGAAGAATGAAGAAACCTGTCTTGGAAGAGCTATGGCCAAAATATTCCAAAATACTCCTTAGAAGGGAGGATGGCGAGACTTCGTCTCATGTACTTTGGATGTGTTATTTGGAGGGATCAGTTCCTGGAGAAGGACATCATGCTTGGCGTCTTAGTCATCTAGTGCTGTGATAATAGAAATACCACAAGTGGATGGCTTTAACAAAGAGGACTTTATTGTCTCACAGTCTAGTAGTCCAAATTCAGGGCATCAGCTCCAGGGGAAGGCTTTCTGTCTTGGTCAGCTCTGGAGGAAGGTCTGTGTCATCAATCTTCTCTTAGTCTGGGAGCTTCTCTGCGCAGGAACCTCAGGTCCAAAGGATGCACTCTGCTCCCGGCACTGCTTTCTTGGTAGTATGAAGTTCCCATGTGTCTCTCGTTGCTTCTCTCTTTTATATTTCAAAAGAGATTGGCTTAAGACACTATCTAATCTTGTAGACTTCATCAGTAGAATTGCCACTAATCCATCTTATTACATCATAGTGATAGGATTTACAAAACATAAAGAAATCACACCAGATTATAAAATGGTACACAATCATATGATACTGGGAATTATGACCTAGCCAAGTTGGTAGGTGTTTTGGGGGGACACAATTCAATCCATGACACTTGGTAAAGTAGAGGGTGAGCAAAAAAGAGGACGATCCTCAATAAGATGGATTGACACAGCGGCTGCAACAATGGGCTCAAACAAAGCAATGATTATGAAAATGGCACAGGACTGGGCAGTGTTTTGCTTTGTTATATATATGGTCGCTATGAGTCAGAACTGACTAGATGGCACCTAACAACAACAACAATTGATTAAGACACTTGGTTTTTCTTCCACATTCAACTAAAATATTTGCTAATTGATGTATTGTGCAAGTGAAGGTCTTGCTTCAGTACTCAAAGATACAAACAAATCATGTTTTCTAGCTATAGGAGAACTCAAAGCTCATCAAGTCAAATTCTTGAATTTCGTTGCCATGATATATTGTGGGAATCATGAAAATAAATAGTCAGTTGAGCTGAATCATCTCGTCAATATTGAGCTAATACAGTGTTCTGAATGTTAGATTTCCACAATATCTTTGATTCATCTAGTAATATCTGATCCCTGTCCCAATAATATTGTATGTCAAAGTGCTTTATTTGCATTTGAATAAGGTAACTATTCTACTCAGGTAATGTGGAAAGAATCTTCTAACAAAAAATGTTTTGTCTTCAACAAAAATAAAGTAAAATAATTAGACATTCTTTATTTAAAATATTAAATGAAGAATGAGATACAGTAGTAATTAAAATGTTATCATATTTAATAGGCAGAGATAATCAGTCTCCAGAAGCTGGAAATATGATTATACTCTGAGAGCAATAATACTAACAAATGGTGTGTAATGGATGAGCTAAACAGCTACAAAAGTAATTCAATTTTAATGATTTGTAAATGCGTGGATGAGGAATTAGAAATATTCAAATTTAATTAAAATGGATACCACTTTAAGAAATAAAATTAAAGAAAAAAACTGTAATTGAAATAAGAGAAGTGGTACGTTTGGAAGTTTTTTTTAAAAAACTTTATATTTTAGAACAGTTTTAGATTTACAGGAAAAAGTGAAGATAGTAACAAGACTTACCATATACACAACACTTTCTCCTATTATTAACATCTTGTATTAGCATAGTACATTCCTTCTATTAATGAAAAATATTGACACAAAATTATTAAATTGCATACTTTAGTCATATTTCTTTATTATTTACCTGTCTTTTTTGTGTACCAGAATCCCATCTGCTATTTAAAAAACAAAACAAAACACCACCATTGAGTGGATTCGATTCCAACTAATACCTACACTATAGGACAGAGTAGAACTGCTCCGTAGGGTTTCCAAGGCTATAACTTTTATGGAAGCAAGCTGTCATATCTTTCTTCTGTGGAGTGGCTAGTGGGTTCCAACTGTCAGCTTTCAGTTAGTAGCCCAGTGCTTAACAACAATGACACCAGGGCCCATTCTATCTGCTATATCATGTTAAATGTAAGACTGATATCTCATTCCTTCATGCATCTGTCAGTTTGTTGTACTGTGGGATCTTGAGTATTGCTGTGATGTGGGAAGCTATGCCACTGGTATTCGAATACAAGCAGGGTCACCCATGGTGGACAAGTTTCAGCTGAGCTTCCAGACAAAGACAGATTAGGAAGAAGGACCTGACAGTCTACTTCTGAAACAAATTAGCCAGTGAAAACTTTATAAATAGCAGCAGAACAATGTTTGACATAGTGCCGAAAGATGAGCCCCTCTCGTTGGAAAACACTCAAAGTAAGACAAGGGAAGACCTGCCTCCTCAAAGTAGAGTCGACTTTAATGATATGGATGGAGTCAAGCTTTTGGGACCTTCATTTGCTGATGTGGCATGACTCAAAATGAAAAGAAACAGCTACAAACATCCATTAATAATAGAAACATGGAATGTATGAAGTAAGAATCTAGGAAAACTGGAAATCGTCAAAAATGAAATGGAATGCATAAGCATCTATATCCTAGGCATTAATGAGCTGAAATGGACTGGTATTGGCCATTTTGAATCAGACATTCATATGGTCTACTATGCTGGGAATGACAAATTGAAGAAGAAAGGCATCATATTCATCGTCAAAAAGAGCATTTCAAGATCTATCCTGAAGTACAAGGCTGTCAGTAATAGGATAATATCCATACCTCTACAAGGAAGACAAGTTAATACAACTATTATTCAAATTTACCCACCAACCACTAAGGCCAAAGGAGAAGAAACTGAAGATTTTTACCAACTTCTGCAGTCTGAAATTGATCTAACATGCAATCAAGATGCATTGATAATTACTGGCAATTGGAACATGAAAGTTGGAAACAAAGAAGAAGGATTGATAGATGGAAAATATGGCCTTGGTGATGGATAAGATGCTGGAGATTGCATGAAAGAATTTTGCAAAACCAATAATTTCTTCATTGCAAATACCTTTCTTCATCAAGATAAATGGCAACTATACATATGAACTTTGCCAGATGGAATACACGGGAATCAAATCAACTGCATTTGTGGAAAGAGACAATGAAAAGCTCAACATCATCAGTCAGAACAAGGCTAGAGGTCAACTGTGAAACAGACCATCAATTGCTCATAGGCAAGTTAAAACTGAAGTTGAAGAAAATCAGAACAAGTCCATGAGAGCCAAAGTACAACCTTGAGTATATTCCACCTGAATTTAGAGACCATATCAAATAGATTTGATGTGTTAAACACTAATGACCGAAGGCCAGCTGAGTTGTGGAATGACGTCAAGGACATCATACATGAAGAAAGCAAAAGACCATTACAAAGACGATAAAGAAAGAAAAGAGCAAACTGGATGTCAGAAGAGACTCTGAAACTTGTTCTTGAACCCAGAGTAGCTAAACAGAAGAAAGAAGAAGCAAAAGAGCTGAACAGAAGATTTCAACTGTACAAAGACCTAGAGTTAGAAAACCAAAAGGGAAGAACATGTTTGACATTTCTCAAGCTGAAAGAACTGAAGAGAAAATTCAGGCCTCAACTTGCAATATTATAGATTCTATGTGCAAAAATACTGAGAGATGTAGGAAGCATCAAAAGAAGATGTAAGGAATAAACACAATTAATGTACTAAGAAATAATTAATAGACATTCTACCATTTTAAGGAACAGCATATGATCAAGAACCACTGATACTGAAGGAAGAAGTCCAAGCTGCACTGAAGACATTGGAGAAAAACAAGACTCCAGGAACTGATGGAATACCAACTGACATGTTTCAACAAACAGATGCAATACTGGAAGCACTTACTCATCTATGTCAATAAATTTGGAATACAACTACCTGGCCAGCCAACTGGAAGTGATCTGTATGTGTGCCCATTCCAAAGATAAGCTATGAAATGGAATGCAGAAATTATTAAACAGTATCATTAATATCACATGCTAGCAAATTTTTGCTGAAAGTAATTCAAAAATGGCTGCAACTATAAATCAACAAGGAACTGACAGAAGTTCAAGCCAAATTCAAGAGAAGGCATGAAATGAGGGATATCATTGCTGATGTCAGATGAATCTTGGCCAAAGCAGAGAATACCAGGAAGGATGTTTACCTATGTTTTATCAAATATGCACAGGCATTTGACTGTGTGGATAATAACAAATTATGGATAATATTACAAAGAATGGAAATTCCAGAACAATCAATTGTGCATGCGAATCGTGGTGTTGTCAAAAAAATATTGGATATAAGGTGGACTGCCAGAAGAATGAGTAAATTAGTTTTCAAAGAAATGCAACCAGACTGCTCCTTAGAATCTAAACTTCATCCTACTTAAGACTCATGATCAGAAGAGACCGATCCCTGGGAAAGGACAACATGTCTGGTAAAGTAGAGGGTCAATGACAATGTAGGAAATACTCCATGATATGAATTGACACAAATGCCAAAACAGTTGCCTCAAATACATCCACAATTTGTGAATATGGCACAGATCCTGGCAATGTTTGCTTCTGTTATATATATATAGGTTTGTCATGAGTTAGAGCTGACTCAACGGCAACGAACAACATTATATTTTCTTGAATTGGCATTGATAGTTTATTATTATTGATAGTTTCAATTAACTTATCTATTTTCTTTAAGTTGCAAAATTAATTGGCATAATGTTGTTTATAAAATTTTGTTACCATTTTAACATCTGTTGGATATGTAGTGATGAATTTTTTATTTAATTCCCGATTCTCTTTCCCCTTCTCTTTCCACTCTGTCTCCCTCTCCTTCTCTCTCTCTTCCTTCTTTTCTGCTCCGTGATTAATTTACCTAGGTGTTGATTAATTTTATTATGTTAAGCAAGCAGCTTTTAGCTTTTTAAATGTTCTCTTTTTTTTTTTTATGTTTTCTTATTCACTGATGTCTGCTCTTATTTTTGTCCCATTTTTTCCTCTTTATTCTAGGGATATTTTGCTTGTCTTTTATTAGCACTTTGAGGTTGAATCTTAAGTGATTACTTTAAAACTTTTTTTTTTTTTTAACTTTTCTAATGTAAGCATATAAAGCTATTTTCCCTACTAATCACTAGTAATGGCCTTACGTTCATCATCAAAAGGAATTTCAAGACCTCTCCTGAAGTACAACCCTTTCAGTGACAGGAACATATTCACACACCTACAAGGAAGACATGTTATTACAATTATTATTCGAATTTACGCACCAACCACTAAGGCCAAAGATGAAGAAACTGAAGATTTTTACCAACTTCTGCAGTCTGAATTGGATCAAACATGCAATCAAGATGCATTGATAATTACTGGTGATTGGAATGTGAAAGAAGAAGGATTGGTAGTTGGAAAATATGGCTTTGGTGATGGAAACTATGCCAGAGATCACATGATAGAATTTTGAAAGACCAACAAGTTCTTCACTGCAAATACCTTTTTCAACAATATAAATGACAACTGTACACATGGACCTCACCAGCTGGAATACACAGGAATCAAATCGACTACATCTGTGGAAAGACACAATGGAAAAGCTCAATACTATCAGTCAAACAAGGCCAGGGACCAACTGTGGAACAGACTATCAATTGCTCATATGCAAGTTGAAGCTGAAGTTGAAGAAAATCAGAACAAGTTCATGAGAACTAAAGTACAACCTTGAGTATATTCCACTTGAATTTAGAGAACATCTCCAAAAAAATTGTACACATTGAACATTAATGATAGACCAGATGTGTTGTGGAGTAACATCAAGGACATCATACATAAAGAAAACAAGAGGTCATAAAAAGACAAGAAAGAAAGAAAAAAACAAACTGGAAGTCAGAAGAGACCCTGAAACTTGCTCTTGAATGTACAGTAGCTAAAGCAAAAGGGAGAAATGTTGAAGTAAAAGAGCTGAACAGAAAATTTCCAAGTGTGGCTTTAGAAGACAAAGTAAAGTATTATAATGAAATATGCAAAGAACTGGAGTTAGAAAACCAAAAGGAAGAATACACTCAACATTTCTCAAGCTGAAAGAACTAAAGAAAAAATTCAGACTTCGAGTTGCAATATTGAAGGATTCTACTGGTAAAATATTGAATGACGCAGGAATGGTCAAAAGATGAAAGGAATACAGAGTCACTGCACTAAAAAGAATTGTTCAAAGTTCAACCATTTCAGGAGGTAGCATATGATCAAGAGCTGACAGTACTGAAGGAAGAGGTCCAAGCTACATTGAAGGCATTGGCGAAAAACAAGGCTCCAGGAATTGACAGAATACAAATTAAGATGTTTCAGCAAATGAGTGCAGTGCTGGAAGCAATCACTCATCCTTGCCAAGAAATTTGGAAGACAGCTACTTTGCCAACTGACTGGAAGAAACCCACATCTGTACCATTCCAAAGAAAGGTGATCAAACAGGATGCAGAAATGATCAAACAATGTCATTAATATCACATGCAAGTAAAATTTTGCTTAAGATCATTCATAAGTGGTTTCAGCAGGACATCAACAGGGAACTGTCAAAAATTCAAGCAGAATTTAGAAGAGGATGTGGAACAAGGGATATCATTGTTGATGTCAGAAGGATTATGGCTGAAAACAGAGAATACCAGAAAGATGTTTACCTGTGTTTTATTGACTCTGCAAAAGCATTCAGCTGTGTGGATCATAGCATTTGGAAGAATGGGAATTCCATAACACTTAACTGTGCTCTTCAGGAATCTGTACTTAGACCAAGAGGCAGTCATTAGAACAGAACAAGGGGATAGTGAGTGGTTTAAAGTCAAGAAAGGTGTGCATCAGTGTTGTATCATTTCACCATACTTATTCAATCTATATGCTGAGCAAATAATCCAAAAAGCTGGACTATATGAAGAAGAATGTGGCATCAGAATTGGAGGAAGACTCATTAACAACTTGTGATGTGCAGATGACACAACCATACTTGCTGAAAGTGAAGAGGAATTGAAAAATTTACTGATGAAGATCAAAGACCACAGCCTTCAGTGAGGATTACACCTCAACATAAACAAAACAAAAATCCTCCCAAGTGGACCAATAAGCTACTTCATGATAAATGGAGAAAAGATTGAAATTGTCAAATCAATCAATGCCCATGGAAGCCACAGTCAAGAAATCAAAGGACACATTGCATTGGACAAATCTGTAGCAAAAGACCTCTTTAAAGTTTAAAAAGCAAAGATGTCACTTTAAGGACAAATGTAAGCCTCTCTCAAGCCATGCTGTTTTCAATTACCATGTATGCATGCGAATACTGGACAATGAATTTAAGGAAGACAGAAGAAGAATTGATGCCTTTGAATTATGGTGTTGGTGAAAAATATTGGATATACCACAGACTGCCAGAAGAAAGAAACAAATCTGTCTTGGAAGAAGTACAGTCTGAATGCTCATTAGAAGCAATAATGGCAAGACTTCATCCTACATACTTTAGACATGCTATCAGGAGGGACCAGTCCCTGGAGAAGGATATCATGCTTGGTAAAGTAGAGGGTCAACAAAAAAGAGTAAGACCTTCAATGAGATGGATGGACACAGTGGCTGCAACAATGGGCTGAAACATAGCAATTATTGTGAGGATAGTGAGAAAATGTGCAGTGTTTCATTCTATTGTACTTAGGGTTACTATGAGTCAGAACTGACTCAAGTGCACCTAACAACAACAACAAAATTGAATACACTAGTCTAGAGTTTGGAGGAACAGATAGAGATATAGTCTTCAAAATCATCAAAATGTTGATAATACTTAAAGATAAGTAATGATAAAATAATGATGTGAAAGACTGAGCTTTAAGGCATACAGAATGTTAATATTGTAGGCTCTAAGAAGAAACTAGCAAATGAGGTTGAGTATATTGCTTCATAGGGATTTCAAGGCTACGACCTGGCACAAGCAAATCGCTTGTCTTCTGAGGCAACTCTGGGTGGGTTTGAACTGCCAATCTTTCACTAGTATTTGAGCAGTTAACCATTAGTTGCTACCCAGGGACTCCTACCAAAAATGTGTGGTACCCCAGAAATGAAATAAAGTTTTCTAGAAATGAGGTAGTGAAATTCTGCTATTTCATATTAAATAAGATGGAGACTAAGAATTGACCACTGGATTTGGTAATTTGAAGATTACTTACAGTGGTAGTAAAAGTACTGTTAATAAAACAATGTAAATAAAAACCTGATTAAGGTGGAGTGATGAGAGCATAGGACTAGGACTTTGATAGTAAAGATAATTCTTTTGTGAAGTTTGTTTGAAAATGAGTATAGAAAGCCACCAGCAGCTGGAGATGACTTGGGGTCTAAAGACTGCTTTTTTGTTTTTTGTAACAGGATATATTTCTCAAATTTATTTGATACTGGGATTTATCAAGTATAAATAGAATAAAAAATAACAATGATTCAAGAGATAATGGAGATAATATTGAACAATCCATAAACAGGTACTATGGGTTTAATCTAACGCATTTTGGGAATTGATGTTAGATAGACAATGCACTATATAGCTATAATTATTAAGCAGTAAAGTACAAAAATGCAAAAAAAAATCACAGATATAGAATAGAATGTTTGGGCAGAAGAAAACCACATAGTTTATTATTTTAATATATGAGAAACATAGAATATTGACCTTTTCAACAGCCACTATTTGAATAAAATTATTTTTATATCTCAGACTAAACAAAATACTCTTGGTAGATAACATCCGTTAAATATAAAATACTAACACCTGCACAGAGAAGAAAATATTATTTTCATGATATTGGAAATGGAGAGTTGTCCTAATGTTGTAAAATCTAGAATGCAGAAGGGAAAGTTTTAAAGATTTAATTGTATAAAATATCTGCATGAAAGTACTATGAAAATGATAACAAAAATAAGCTAGAGACTGATAGGAGTGAATGTGATAAATATCATAAAAGAAAACTAACACCTAATATCAAATGGGGTTAATTATTTAGAGGAGATGATTACAGAGGACAGGCCGTTAGAATCCACATGGGAATACTCTTTATAAATCACTTTCAGACTCCCCAGGTTTGTTACAAGTCCTTGCAGTGCAGGTGCAATTCTGAACCTATCTCTGAAGAATTAAGGCTCCCATCTGAGAGTAATGCCAAACTGAGGGTGAGCAAGAACCACAAAAATGAAAAGGATAGATAATGTGAATGCCTAACTTGGTCCCTAGTTGACCCTGAACCATGAATGTGAAGGGCAATCAGAAAGAAGCTAGGAGCTAATACTTGAAAAACTGATTTGTAAACTTATGCCCACTTCCGACATGGACATTTACATTATGAGTATAACTGGGTTTATTGTCTGTGAAAGCTAAAACATCAACATTTTCAGAGAAATATAACAAAACCCAGAGGCCACAAAACGACTTCATGGTATCAAGGATACAATAAAAATTACATGACATATAAAAAGCAAGGGGAATGTGGATCATTTTGCAACAGAAAAATAACAAATGTGAGGTGAACTATCATCTCACAGAAACCATTATTATTATACTGACTGTGATTATTGAAAATACACTTGCAATGGGTCAACAGATTAAAAATTTCAGCAGTAAAATAAAATAATATGAAAGAAAAAATGGAAACTGTATAACTAAAAAATGTGTAAGATATTGAAACATATATATATATGTAATTGAATGGGCTTAGTGGCAGAAGGGAAATGGCAGGGAAAAAAAGTCAGTGAATTTGAAGATGGATTAAAAAAATCCAACCTGAAAAAGAGAAAAATTGATAGAAAAAATAAAAGGAGCCACGTAAATCTGTGGAAAGATTCTATATGGGTTATTGGAGTTCTAGATTAAGAGGAGAGGAAAACTGCGCCAGAAAAATATTTGGAAAAAGAAGAAAAAATGTTCCTAACCTGGTAAAATATATACATGTATAAATTCAAGAAGACGTGGAAACCCAAGTAAGATAAATTTAAGAAGAGCACATTGAGGCATATCATAGCCAATGTGCTGAGAAATAAAGATGAAGAAAAATTCTTAAAGGTAGCCAGAGGTGAGTAATATTTTACTACATACAAGAGTACTCTTCTAACAGTATAAGACTTATCAGAAAGTACAGACAACTGTGGACAACTGTAATTAAGGTATTGAAGTAAAACTACTGCCAGACCAGAGATCTACATTCAGAAATAAAATAAAACAAATCCTTTAGAAACAGAGGTGAAATAAAGCATTTCAGATAAAAATAACCAAGAAAATTAAACACCATCAAACTTGCACTTCAAGAATGCTCAAGGAAATTCTTCGGGATGAAAGAAAATGATATCATAGAAAAATTAGATTTTCAGAAATTAATATCGAACAACAGGGAAGTATAAAATTATAGATTTTATTTTATTTTTTAAAAGAAACACGTTGTCTTCTAGGGTTTATAATGTATGTAGATGACGTGGTATATAAAAACTGTAACATAAATGACAGCAATATGTAAGAAAAAGTTATAAGCTTCCTATATTTTATTTAAAGTAGTACATTAGCTCTAATTATATTGTGAAGGTTAAGACGGTATATTGTAAACTCTAGAGCAACCACTAAAAAATGCAAAGAAGTAAACATAAATAGTTAATAGATAAATTGAAATTAAAATTAAAACAAAAAAACAACTATTTAAACAATTCTAAAGAAGACAAAGGAAAATGAGTACAAAACACAGAGAACAAGTACTTTTAAAAAAACAGCAAATTTTGTCCACAACAGCAATTACATTAAATTATAAAGGATTAGCACTCAAATTAAAAGGAATAAATTATCAGAATGGATAAAGGAGCAAAAAACAATTACATGCTATCTGCAAGAGATGCATTTTAGACATAAAGATACAGATAGGTTGCAAGTAGATGATTTGAGAACAGATTTACAAAGCAAACTGTAAGCACAAGATGAATCAAGTATAAAAATAAACTTTAAGACAAAGAATATATCACCATGAAGTAAAAAATTAACAAAATTAAAGAGAAAAACAGATAATTACACAATCATAAACAGTGATTTTAACAACCATCTATCAGCAGTTAATAGGACAATTAGATATAAAAATCAGTTAAGACAGAGGAGATGAACAATCCTATTAACCACTTTGACCTAATTGATATTTAAATAAAAATATATCCAAAACTTGAAAAATACACATGCTTTCAAGTGCACATGGTATAGTCACCACAATATAAAATAAAGCAAGTCTCAATAAATTCCAAAGGGTTGAAATAATTCAGCCATTTTTCTCTGATAAAGTAAGAATTACATTAGAAATTAATTACAAAAAATATTCAAGAAAACCCTAAATATTTGGAAAGGAGGCAACTTATTTCTTAAACATTCTAAGGGAAAAGATAGACTCACAATCATTTAGAAGTGAATGATAATAAGATACAGGGTAACATATTTTGTGGAGTTATCAAAAGTAGTGATTGTTGTTGTTAGGTGCCTTCGAGTTGGTTTCAACTCGTAGTGACCCTATTTACAATAGAAGGAAACTCTGCCTGGTTCTGTGCCATCCTTACAATCCTTGTTATGCTTCAGTCCATTGTTGCAAACCACTGTGCCAATCCATCTCATTGAGGGTCTTCCTCTTTTTCACTGACCCTCTACTTTACCAAGCACAATGTCCTTCTCCAGGGAGTAGTCCTTGCTGGTAACATGTCTGAAGTATGTGAGATGAAGTCTTGCCATCCTTGCTTCTAATGAGCATTCGGGCTGTACTTTTCCAAGACAGATTTTTTCATTCTTCTGGAAGTCCATGGTGTAATCAATATTCTTCGCCAATACCATAATTCAAATGCATCAATCACAGCCCAATTAAAATCTTCACTTAGATGTCTAACAAACGTCTGAAACTTAACATTCCCTGACCTAAAATCCTGATTTTCCACCTAACTTTTTCCTGTTACAGTACTCAGACCAAAACTTCGGTGTCCTTATTGATTCTTCTATTTCTCTTACAAAACACATGAAAACTTTGACTGTGCTCCAAATAGATCCATATTTTGATCAATTCTATCAATTATCTCCAAATCTACGACTAGTAGCCTGATCCAAGACACCGCTGTCCTCCACGAGGATTATTGTACTTATTTTTAATTAGTCTCTCTGATTCTGTCCTTGTACCACCAAAAAAAAAACAAACTTGTTACCATCAAGTCAACTCCAGCTCATAGTGATGCTACAGAGCAGAGTAGAACTGCCCATAGATATTTTCAAGGTAATCATTATAGAAGCAGATTGCCACATCTTTCCTTGTACCACAACAGTGCATATTTCACATAGCTTTTACAGTGATCCTCCAAAAGTCTAAATTAAAGGTATAAAACATATCATGTCATTCTTCTGCTGATAAAAATTCAGTAGTTTTCTTTCTCATCTAGAATACAGCCCAGTGTCTTTACAGTGGACTACAAGGCGTTGAAGGATCTGAGCTTCCGTTGCCTCTCTGACTTTATGCTCTTTTATTCCCAAATCTTGTTCACTGTATTTCAGCCATCCTGGTCTCTCTTTTATTTTTTTCTGACTAACCTAAAGCTTCTTGAATGACATTGCAGTTGTAATTTTTTTTTGCCTGGAATAGCTTAAATATCCCATTAATTTGCCTTATTCCCTCACCTCCTTCAGGTCTTTGCTCAATGTCTACCTTCTCAGTGAAGCCTTATATAATTGTATATAATCCTTCCATTTAATGGAAGCCCCTCTTCTTCCACCATGACCTCAGTATTTCTATTCTATGGTTTAATTTTGTCCATAGTAATTGTGGAAACTCTATGGGGCAGTTCTACTCTGTCCTGTAGGATTGCTATGAGTAGTAAACGACTTGACGGCAATGGGTTTGGTTTGGTTTTTATTCTTACTACACTTTTATTGTGTGTCTCCATGAGGGGAGAGACTTTTTCTGTCTTCTTCATTGACGTAATCTCAGCAACTAGTACATGCTTGCCACACAGAATGTGGTTGGGAAATATTAGTAAAATAAATGTGTAAATCAGAAAAGTAAAGTTTAAATCTGAGATTTCATTTCCAAAATTATTTTATCTCTATCCTGGTTAAATGATTATGATATTTATTACTACTGAAAATTTTCCCCACTCAAACTCCACCCAGTGAGAAAGAAACATTTTTTGTTGAATACTGAAGTTAAATATACATAGATAAATACAGAGATTATAAGTAAAGTTGAAAGAATCTTCCCAAAGTAAAAAGCCATATGTAACCAGAACCTGGTTCAAAACACGGAAACTTATGAGAACATTCTCTATGATCCTTTCAGAAAATAACTCATAGTAAACAGACTTCAGCACCATAAATAATGTTGTCTGTTTGTGAATTTTATGTTATTGTTGTTAGGTGAAATCACGTTGGTTTCAACTCATAGCAGTCCTATGTACAACAGAACAAAACACTGCCTTGTCCTGAGCCATCCTCACAATCATTGCTATGTTTGAGCCCATTGTTGAAGCCACTGTGTCTGTCCATCTCGTTGAGGGTCTTCCTGTTTTTCTCTGACCCTCTAGTTTACACAACATAACGTCCCTCCCCCCTGATAACATGTCCAAAGTACATAAGAGAAAGTCTCACCACTCTACCTTCTAATGAGCATTCTGGCTGTACTTCTTCTAAAACAGACTTGTTCATTCTTCTAGCAGTCCACGGCATATTCGATATTCTTCACCAACACCATAATTCAAACGCATCAATTCTTCTTCCTTATTCATTGTCCAACTTTTGCATGCATATGAGGTGATTGAAAATACCATGGCTTATGTCAAGAGCACCTTAGTCCTCAAAGTGACATATTTGCCTTTTAACACTTGGAAGAGGTCTTTTGCAGCAGATGTGCTCAATGCAACAATATGTGATTTGATTTTCTGACTGCTGCTCCCTTGTGGCACAGTGGTTAAGTGTTCAACTGCTAAATAAAAGTTCTGGGATTTGAACCCACCAGCTAATCCACAGGACGATGTAGCAGTCTGCTTTGTAAAGATTACAGACTTCGAAACCCTATGGGGCAGTTCTATTCGGTTTCACAGGGTGTCTATGAGTTGGAATCTACTCGATGACAGTGAGGTAGTAGTGAATTTTTTATTAGTGGAATTATTTAGTAGATTTTTTTAAAATGTCTGGCTCCTTTTGCTCAATTTTATGGCTATAAGAACAGCTACACTGTTGCATGTAGGCATATTTTTTTAATTCACATTACTGTAGAGTACTCAATTATGTGAATCTATTAAACATTTTAAATCCATTTTAGTGCTGATTAGAAATTTGCTTGTTTCCAGCCTGGAACTATTACAAATGATCTTCTTAACAATACTCTTATGTGTATATTTGGATGGACATATGTGTACATTTTGGTTGATTATGTATGTAGGAATGCATTGCTTGATATGAAGCATACATCTATTCAAGTTTAGTTTTCTAAAGGATGTATTCCAATTTACAATCTTACCAAGTGTATATGAGAATTCCAATTGTTTTGCCATATTCCAAATGTTAGTACTGTCTGCCTTCTTCATTTTGGTCAACATGTAGTAGTATTGAATTTGTGATTTTAATTTTATTTTCCTGACAACTGATGAAGTTGATCACCTCTTTATATGTTATTACTTGTCATAGATTGAATTATATCCCTCCAAAAATGTGTGTATCAGTTTGGCTGGGCCATGATTCCGGGCATTGTGTGATTTTCCTATATTTTGTAAATCCTGCATCTATGATGTTAATGAGAGAGGATGGGCGGCAGTTGTGTTAGTAAGGCCAGGACTCAGTCTACAAGATTGGATTGTGTCCTGAGGCAATCTCTTGGGATACAAAAGGGAGAAGTGAGCAGAGACACAGGGGGACCTCATACCACCAAGAAAGCAGTGCCAGGAGCAGAGCACGTCCTTTGGACCTGGGATCCCTGCACGGAGAAGCTCCTAGTCCGGGGGATCATTGATGAGCAGGCCGACACAGAGAGAAAGCCTTCCCCTGGAGCTGATGCCCTGAATTTGGACTTGTAGCCTACTGGACTGTGAGAGAATAAATTTCTCTTTGTTAAAGCCATCCACTTGTGGTATATCTGTTATAGCAGCACTAGATGACTAAGACAATTTGAAACCAAAAAAAATTCACATACTTATGACCCAGAATTCTACTCTCCAGGTCCTATCTCAAAGACATAAAACACTGTTACATAAGAATATTTGACGTGATTGTTTATTGCACTCTGTACTGGCAAAACACTGTCGAGAAAGTTAATGTTTGTTACTAGGAAATAGTGGAATAAATTAGAGATTCCACTAGCACTAAGTATTAAGCCTTCATTTATAATGAATTTGACTCATATGAGATGACTTAGAAAGGCTTCCAAGAAGCACTGAGTGTAAAGAGTGAGAAAGATATAGAAAAAAATTCTCCCCACAAGCCCATGTATAGAAAATATAGTGAAACATACCAAAAACAGGGAAAAATGTGAAAGAAGTTAACATAGGTTACTTGAGTGTTGGAGTCCCTGGATGGTATCAACAGTACTCAAGTTGGCTGCTAACTGAAAATAGGAGGCTTGAGTTCTCCCAGAGGTGCTTCAGAAGAAAGGCCTGGTAATCTATTCAGTTTTGTCACTAGAGGTGTACAGGGGGTGCTGACTACACCAGGTGACACTGTCAGAGGAGGTGACACTGTCAGAGGACGTGACACCAAAATGAATGTCTATAAAATTTTTGTGCTGTGTTTCGGTAGAAATTTATTATTTTTTATAAAAATATCCCTGCAGTTAGTTATGGCAACAGAAACATTTTTTGTAATCCCGGTTTACATGAATCAATATACCTACAAGGCTAAAACTCTACGCTAATTTAGTTTTTGAATGTTCTAATGCCCTCTAGTTAGAGCTGTCATTATTACCCAATTACAATGATGCTTCAAATCACGTGGTTTCTTCTGCATGATCTACAAGCACACTCTGTTGTTTTTGTTGCTGCTTATGTTTTTATAGTTGCTG
This sequence comes from Trichechus manatus latirostris, assembly GCF_000243295.1. Classification (NCBI taxonomy): domain Eukaryota; kingdom Metazoa; phylum Chordata; class Mammalia; order Sirenia; family Trichechidae; genus Trichechus; species Trichechus manatus. The sequence continues at coordinate 2,184,857 of NW_004444167.1, read as the reverse complement.
ATTTTCACGAATTTTCTGGTGTTTTAGCTACAGTATTGTGGTAATTAGTATTTGTGAACCTATATCAATAACTTTTTTGAGAATGAAGTAGTAATTAAAGGAAAAGAAGGAGTAATATATGGAAATTACTATTTACAAGTAACATTAGTACAAAAAACATTATTACGAATTATGTATGATCTGGTACGAGAGGAGGTCCATGGGAGGGTGACATCATGAGTTACAGCACTGGGTAACACCAACCCTAGTGATGCTACTGATCTATTCCAAAAAAATTTAGTCATTGAAAACCCTATGAATCACAGTTCTACTCTGACACACATGGGGTCGCCATGAGTCAAAATCTACTTGACGGTAACTGGTATTTGAGAAATGTCATAATGTGAATAAAGAGGAGAGAGCAACACAAAGGAAAACAAATACAATAAAAAAGAAATGTTTTCTGTGACTGTATGTATACATTTCTTTAATATGTATAGACATATGTATGCATATTCAATTAAAGAAAACATATTTATATATAAATATTTTATATGTAAGTGAAAACATAAATAAATACCATCACAAAAGAATGGAAAAAAAGCACGGCTTCTCAGTTAAGATTTTTATTGCCTCTAGAATGAATACTATAATGTTGTAGCTTAGTAAATTTTTAATCTACCTTGTAATTTTGTTTTCATCCTTGTTGCTTCTGTTTCTAAGCACTTTACTGTTGACTTCTGCTCTTTGAATAGGATTTTTAATAGTTTGGCATTTAATCTTATCTGTTATGTTCTATCTTTATTCATATCAGCTACATTCTAGCTTTATTCATTTCTTTAGGGAGAGCCTAAACAGAATCCAAAGGATGTGCGTAGCTGGAATTAATGCCAGGCTGCAAGTACTTGTGCTTATCATTTATAGAAGTCTGGAGATTAGCAGTCAAAAAATGGGACTTTAAATTGGAAGCTACTGTTGTGAATGTTTACCTTACTGATACTGACTTTTTAACCAGACTGCTCTGAATAAAACTGACAAAACTCTGAAGAAGAACAAGGAATATTCTTCATGGAAAACCCTGAAATATTCTGTGGAGATTTTGGCTCAGTTCTTGTGTTGTGTTGGCTTTATTAGATTTGAAAAGGATAAAATGCTGTGCATATGGAAGGATATAGTAATATGTAATCTGTTAAATACATTGAATATCTTCTACGTGCTTAGTTCTGTGGCAGATCCTAGGCTATAAATAAAACCATTATTTTCCCTTTTCTCAAAACTATAGTAATTAATACAAGACCAAGTAAAATGCTATAGAAATGTTGAAGAAAATGAGAATTATGCTATATCAACAGGGTGATTCTTGGAGAAGATGGCTTTCATGTCGAATTTCAACAAACATGTAGGCTTTCAATAGAAGATGCAAGATAAAGGGCATTTATTTCAAGGCAAAAAAAAAAAATAACATGCAAAAAATAATGGAAGTGGAACAGTAAAGTTTGGAGTAAAGTTTATGGGTCAGTGTAGTGTATAGAGGTTCCTGACCATTGCAGTGAGGTAGACTTGGATTCTAATGTTGGCTTATTAAATTGCTTAGCATGAAACTTTGAGCATTTCACAAGCCCCTCAATCTTTTCTTTCTATAATTAAACAAGGGATAACAGTATTTATTCTGAAGGGTTCTTACTTGTGATAATCAAAAAAAGATCACATAAGTCAAAACAGTTAACACAATGCCTAGCATGCAATACAATAGGCAGTCAACAAATATTCTCTTTTTTTTACCCTTTCTTCTTTCCATCAGATTCTGAAGGAAAAAAAAAAAAAAAGCTTTGTCATTACTTACCAAAAGAATTGCATTGCTGCTTTCTTGTAAGTGAGTTGACATATTTTGTAAGGGCAGTACTGACTTGAAAATATATTTTGTTTGATAGTCCTTTTATGTAACAAATGCAGAGGTTATTTTGATGTAGCTATTTCTTGCTCTAATCCTTGGCATTTGTCAAGGCATAACATCATCAATAATATTTCAATAACGATAAATCTTATATGTGAGAAAATAAACTGGAGGCTGGGGAGTAGTTAGACAAATACATTTTAAATTTTAATTCTCGGGTGTGTCATTCATTCAATGATGAATTAGACATTTATTAAGTGCCCTGGTGGCACATTGGTTAAACATTCAGCTGCTAACTGAAAGGTCAGCAATTCGAACTCACCAGCGGCTCCCTGAGAGAAAAGATCTGGTGATCTGCTCCAGTAAAGGTTAAGAAACCCCGTGGCAGTTCTACTCTGTCCTATAGGGTCATTATGAGTTGGAATCGACTCTAAGGCACACAATAACAATTGCATGCTAAATGTCGGACATTGTTCTAGGTATGAGGGACATAGCAGTGAAAAGATCTCCTCTCTGGGTGTGATCTAACCTGGCACCAAGAAAGAGTTTAGCATTCTCAGAGGGGTGTCTGGATAGCTGATAAACTTTCTGTGATTTACTTGCTAAATGAGGCTGGTTTTATAGATAGAATATTTTTAGATGCACGTAAGTCTCTGAAACTGTAACTCAACTGACTTAATAAGTAAATGTAGTTTGGGAGTCCCTGGATGACACCAACGGTTAATCACATGGCTATTAAGTGAAAGATTGGTGATTCGAACCCACCCAGGGGAGCCTCAGAAGAAAAGCCCTGGTAATCTGCTTCCAAAAGCTCACAACCATGAAAACCGTATGGAGAGCAGTTCTACTCTGCAACACATGGGGTCACCATGAGTCAGAATCTGTGCTCGATTCAAAGGCACTTTGTTAATACTATCTGTGCTATAGCACTCTCACTTTTGGCTTCACCCTCAGGTTGGTAGTAATAAGGCTACAGCATTTCCTGGAGGCAAGAAGAGACAGGACAGCCCCGTTTTAAATCATGTTCACCAGCGCAGTCTCTTCTGGTATGCACATCATTCGTCAGGACCACTTATAACAGAATACACAGCCCTCAAGCTATAATCAAAAAAGGGAGTGAGGCTCAGAATCCAAGTCTCCTCATGCCCAGTTATGAAGATTTTCCTTCTCCAATCTCAAAGCTACCCTGTTTTGTACTCTGATTCTCAGATATCTGACCTGTCATAAAATACCAAACCAGGCATTGTGAGGATTCACCATAGGATAATCTCCACTGTTCTTACCCCTCTAATCCACCTCCTGTTACTTCTGCAGTCTGTGGTCTCTGCTATTTGGTCCTGAAATCTATTTCTTATTCAGAACCTCTGAGTATTTAATATTTAATACTGGATACACTAATACAGAATCACGTTGTATTCATATTTTCACATTTGGAAATAAAAATTGTTCTTATAATCATCTTGAATTGTTAATTCAAGTGTAGCAGATACCATTACAATTCTTATTCCAATCGTATTCTCCCTTGTCCTTCTCTACTTTGCGGGATAAAAATTTTAACATAATAAGTAGAAAATTCAATAATTAGTTCAAATCCATGCAGTGGCTCTACAGGAGAAAAGACCTGGTGATCTGGTTCCTTAAAGATTACAGCCTAGGAAAACCTATGGGACGATTCTACTCTGTCACATGAGGTCGCTATCAGTCAGAATCAACTTGATATCATACAACAACAACAAATTCAAGATGATTGTAAAAACACAATTATTATTTCCGAATATGAATTGTTAAGGAGTCCCTTGGTGGTACAAATGTTTAATGTATTCTGCTGCTAGCTGAAAGATTGAAGTTCTCGCACACTCAGAAGTGCCTCAGAAGAAAAGCCTGCTGATTTATTTTTGAAAAATCAGCCACTGAAAACTGTAAGGAGCCTAGTTCTACTCTGACCCATGAAGGGTCTCCATGAGTCAGAACTGACTCAACAGCAGCTAGGTTGGGCTGAGGTGAATTGCTAAAAGTTTAAATACGATATAGCCACTATTAGTTCATTCAGCTATGCCCAAGCCAAGCCCATTGTCGCTGAGTCATTTCCGACTCATGGCATTCAGCTACAGGCGGCGTAAGTACCTATTACAGTGGTTGAGACAACTAAGAGCTCTATCTGTCACATGTGAAAGAAGTCAGAGCAGGGTTAGTACAGTGGTTCAACAAGTTTAGCGTTTGTCAGTTTGCCGTGCTGTGGTGGCTTATGTGTTGCTGTGATGCTAGAAGGTACACCACTGGTATTTCAAATACCACCAAGGTCAGCCATAGTGGACAGATTTCAGGACAGCTTCCAGACTAAGATACACTAGGAAGAAGGACTTGGCAATCTACTTCTGAAAAAAAGTGGTCGGTGAAAACCTTATGAATAGCAGTGGACCATTACCTGATATAATACCAGAAGATAAGCCCCACAGGTTGGAAGACACTCAAAATATGACATGCGAAGAGCTGCCTCCTCAAAGCAGAGTTGACCTTAATGACATGGATGGAGTCCAGCTTTCAGGACCTTCATTAGCTGTTGTGGCACGACAGAAAATTGAAGATTTTACCAACTTCTGCAGTCTGAAATTGATCAAACATGCAGTCAAGATGCATTGATAATTACTGGTGATCAGAATGAGAAAGTTGGAAACAAAGAAGAAGGAACAGTAGTTGGAAAATATGGCCTTGGTGATAGAAACAATGCCAGAGATTGCATGGTAGAATTTTGCAAAACCAACTACTTATTCGTTGCAATACCCTTTTGCACCAACATAAACAGCAACAATACAAGTGGAACTCACCAGCTGGAATACACAGGAATCAAATCGACTACATCTGTAGAAAGAGATGATGGAAAAGCCCAATATTATCAGTCAGAACAAGGCCAGGGACCAACTGCAGATCAGACCATAAGTTACTCATATGCAATTTCAAGTTGTAGAACAGACCATCAATTGTTCTTCTGTGAATTCAGGATGAAGTTGAAAAAAATTAGAAGTTCATGAGAGCCAACATAAAGCTTGAGTATATCCCACCTGAATTTAGAGACCATCTCAAGAATAGATATGACACATTTAACACTAATGACCCAAGACCAGTTGAGTTGTAGAATGACATCAAGGACATCATACATGAAGAAAGCAAGAAGTCATTAGAAAGACGGGAAAAAAAGACAAGACCACAATGGATATCAGAAGAGACTCTGAAAGTTCCTCTTGAATGTAGAGTAGCTAAAGTGAATTGATAAAATGATGAAGTAACAGAGCTGAACAGAATATGTCAAAGGGCAGCTTGAGAAGACAAAGTAAAGTATTATAAAGAAATGTGCCAAGATCTGAAGTTAGAAAACCAAAGGGGAAGAGAACACTCGGCATTTCTCAAGCTGAAAGAACTGAAGAAAAAATTCAATCCCCAAAGTGCAATATTGAAGGACTCTACAGGAAAAATATTAAAGGATGCAGGAAACATCAAAAGAAGATGGAAGAAATACACAGTGTCACTGTACCAAAAAGAATTGGTCAACATTCAAACATTTCATGAGGTAACATATGATCAAGAACCGTTGCACTGAAGGAAGAAGACCAAGCTGCAGTGAATGTATGGGTAAAAAAGAAGACTCCAGGAATTGACAGAATACCAGCTGAGATGTTTCAGCAAATGGATGCAGCACTGGAATTGCTCATTCTTCTATGCCAAGAAATTTTGGAGACAGTTACCTGGCCAACCAACTGGAAGTGATCCATATTTGTGCCTCTACCAAAGAAAGATGACCCAACAGAATGCATAAATTATCAAACAATATCATTAATATTACGAACAAGTAAAATTTTTCCGAAGATCATTTAAAAGTGGTTGCAGCAGTACATTGACAGGGGACTGCCAGAAATTCTAGCTGGATTCAGAAGAGGACATGGAACCAGGGATATCATTGCTGATGTCAGATGGATCCTGGCTGAAAGCAGAGAATACCGGAAAGATTTTTACCTGTGTTTTATTGACTATGCAAAGGCATTTAACTGTGTGGCTCATGAAAAATTATGGATAACACTGTGAAGAATGGGAATTTCAGAACACTTAATTGTGTTCATAGGGAATTGTACATAGGCAGTTGTTTGAACAGAACAAGTGGATAATGTATGGTTAAAAATCATGAAAGGTGTGAGTCAGGGTTGTATTCTTTCACCATACTTATTCAATCTGTATGCTGAGCAAATAATCCAAGAAGCTGAACTCTATGAAGAAGAAAATGGCATCAGGAATGAAGGAAAAGTAATTAACAACCTTCGATATGCAGATGAGCCATCTTTGCTTGCTGAAAGTGAAGAGGACTTGAAGCACTTACTGATGAAGATCAAAGACTACAACCAGCCTTTGGTATGGATTACACCTCAATGTAAAGAAAACAGAAATCCATACAATTGGACCAATAAGCAACATCATGATAAACGGAAAACAGATTGAAGTTGTCAAGGATTTCATTTTACTTGGATCCACAATCAATGCCCATGGAAGCAGCAGTCAAGAAGTCAAAGGATGCATTGCATTAGGCGAATCTGCTGCAAAAGACTTCTTTAAAGTGTTAAAAATTAAAGATGTCATATTGAGGACTAAGGTTCTCCTGATCCAAGCTATGGTACTTTCAATCACCTCATATGCACAGGAAAGCTGGACAATGAATAAAGAAGAACTGATGCCTTTGAATCATGGTGTTGTCAAAGAATATTGAATGTACCATGGTGTAAAAAAAGTTCGGGCTCAATGTCTGATCTCCTCTAACTTCCCAAGGGGGAAGAAGAATCAAGATCAACAGCCCAACGTTGATTCCTATAATGCAGAGGTCAGACATGCCTCCTCTCTGAGCCATCTCTATCAGTTCTGACACCAACAGTCCCTCCTACAGAACTCTCTACTTCTCTGCTGGATTCGAAAATTCACTGCAATAGCCACACAGAACTCACAGACCATACTGACGATTATGGGGTTTATTAGCGAAACAGCATGTTACATTTCAGGCTCAGGAACACTCAAGGATACAGTTCTTCCATCAAGACAGCCTTTTCCCAGCCGTGCTTGAAGGTACACCTCTCCCTGACCCTCAGTCTCTGCCCAAAGGCAATCAGCTTGCTCGCTCCTTGGGCTGGGAAGCCTACTGCGTCATCTTCTGGAGGTCCCTTCTGCAGGTCTCTCCTGCTAGTCTCTCATTCCTTGGTGATGGTGGGTTCTTCTCTTTCCTGCCTCTGGTGTGTCTCATTTCAAGCACAGCAGGATGACAAAACTGATGAATCCCTTTGTGGGGCCACAATTATCATATCTGCATAGATCTGTCCAATCAATTGGGTGAAAGCCACGAGAACATGGCTAGTAAGGCCACACAAAAGTGATCCATCACACTGCACATGGAATGCCAGAAGAACATACAGGTCTGTCTTGGAGGAAGTACAGCCAGAACTCTTCTGGTGAGACTATGTCTCACATACTTTGGACACTTTATCAGGAAAGATCAGTCCCTGGAGAAGTACAACATGCCTGATAAAGTATAGGGTCAGCAAAAAAGAGGAAGATTCTTGATGAGATGGATCGACAGACAGAGTGGCTGCAACAATGAGCTCAAGCATAACAATGATTGTGAGGATGGCTCACAACCAGACAGTGTTTTGTTTTATTGTACATAGGTCATTATGAGTCGAAATCTACTCAATGGCACCTAACAACAACAATGAGAATCCTTATTTTTCCTGCTTTGCCTTTTTTTTTTTTTTTTTGGTTCTACCTCAAGAAAGCAAGAAAGCAACTCTTTCATGTGTTTCGCTGTCATTCCAGCCAGAAAAGAGCAAATGAGTTTGTAGAGGGAAACATTTTCCAGGAACTTCTACCTATAGCTCATTGATCAGAACTTTATCGCATTATAACTGCTAGCTGCAACAGAAGCTGACTTATTTGTTAATTCATAATGTCTGTCCTCTGAAGGAGGCAAGGGAGAATAGTATTAGAATAAGAATTATAATGGACATCTACTACACTGAATGAATTAGCAAATATAGATTCATGATTGTGACACACACTATATGCAAAGAATCTCATAACGCACTGGATCCTGCAATCTTGTCTCTGAGATATAAAAAAAATCACGTGCTTTTTTAAAAAGTCATAATATTAAAATTAATTATATCTAATATTTATTGAGCAGTTATTGCTGTTGTTAGGTGCTGTCGAGTCGGTTCCAACTCATAGTGACCCCGTTTACAACAGAACAAAACACTGCCCAGTTCTGCACCATCCTCAAAATCTTTGTTATGCTTAAAGCACATTGTAGCAGCCACTGTGTCAATCCATCTCGTTGAGGGTCTTCCTCTTTTTCGCTGATGCTCTACTTTACCAAGCATAACATCCTTCTCCAGGGACTGATCTCTCCTGATAACATGTCCATAGTTTGTGAGACATAGTCTCACCATCCTCCCTTCTAAGGAGTCTTCTGGCTGTACTTTTTCCAGGACATATTTGTTCGTTCTTCTGGCAGTCCGTGGTATATTCAGTATTCTTCGCCAACATCACAATTCAGAGGCATCAATTCTTCTTCTGTCTTCCTTCTTCATTGTCCAGCTTTTGCATACATATGAGGTAATTGAAAACACCATGGCTTGGGTCAGGCACACCTTAGCCTTCTAGGTGACATCTTTGCTTTTCGACACTTAAAAGAGGTCTTTTGCAGCAGATTTTCCCAATGCAATGCGTCTTTTGATTTCCTGACTGCTGTTTCCATGAGTGTTGACTGTGGATCCGAGTAAAATGAAATCCTTGACAATTTGAATCTTTTCTCTGTTTATCATGATGTTGCTTATTGGTTCAGTTATGAGGATTTTTGTTTTCTTTAAGTTAAGGTATAATCCATACCTAAGGCCATGGTCTTTGATCTTCATCAGTAAGTGCTTCAAGTCCTCTTCACTTTCAGAAAGCAAGGTTGTGTCACCTGCATAATGCAGGTTGTTAATGAGTCTTCCTCCAATTCTATACCCTGTTCTTCTTCATATAGTCCAGCTTCTCAGATTATTTGCTCAGCATACAGATTGAATAAGTATGGTGAAAGGATACAACCCTGACACACACCTTTCCTGACTTTAAACTAAGCAGTAGCCCCTTATTCTGTTTGCACGACTGCCTCTTGATCTATGTGCAAGTTCCTCATGAGCACGATTAAGTATTCTGGAATGCCCATTCTTTGAAATGTTATCCATAATTTGTTCTGATCCACATAGTTGAATGCCTTTGCATAGTCAACAAAACACAAGTAAACATCTTTCTGGTGTTCTCTGCTTTCAGCCAGGATCCATCTGACACCAGCAATGATGTCCCTGGTTTCATGTCCTATATATTAGTGATTTTGTTTGATTATTTTCACACTGATTGGATCACCTTTCTTGGGAATAGGCATAAATATGAATCTCTTCCGGTCGGTTGACCAGGTAACTGTCTTCCAAATTTCTTAGCATAGACGGGTGTGCACTTCCAGTGCTGCATACGTTTGTTAAAACATCTCAGTTGATATTCTGTCAATTCCTGGAGCCTTCTTTTTTGCCAATGCCTTCAGGGCAGCTTGGACTTCCTCCTGCAGTACCATCGGTTCTTGATCATATGCTACCTCTTGAAATGGTTGAATGTCTACCAATTCTTTTTGGTATAATGACTCTCTGTTTTCCTTCCATCTTCTTTTGATGGTTCCTGCATAGTTTAATATTTTCCCCCATAGAATCCTTCAATATTACAACTTGAGGCTTCACTTTTTCCTTCAGTTCTTTCAGCTTGAGAAATGCCGAACGTGTTCTTCCCTTTTTGGTTTTCTATTTTGCACGTGTCATTATAATACTTTACTTTCTCTTCTCAATGTGCCCTTTGAAGTCTTCTGGTCAGTTCTTTTACTTCATCATTTCTTCCTACTGCTTTAGCTACTGGATGTTCAAGAGCATGTTTCAGAGTCTCTTCTGACATCCATTTTATTTTTTTCTTTCTTTCCTGCCTTTTTAATGACCTCTTAGTTTCTTCATGTATGTTATCCTTGATATCATTCCACAACTTGTCTGCTCTTCAGTAGTTAGTCTTCAATGCATCAAATCTATTCTTGAGATGGTCTCTAAATTCAGATGGAATGTATTCAAGGTCATACTTTGGCTTATGTGGACTTGTTTAATTTTCTTGTTTCAACTTGAACTTGCATGTGAGCAATTGATGATCTGTTCTGCAGTTGGCCCCTGGCCTTGTTCCGACTGATGATATTGAGCTTTTTCTGTTGTGTCTTTCCACAGATGTAGTCGATTTGATTCCTGTGTAATCTATCTGGCAAGGTCCACATGTATAGTCGCTGTCTGTGTTGGTGAAAAAAGTATTTACAATGAAGAAGTCATTGGTTTTGCAAAATTCTGTCACGTAATCTCTGGCATCATTTCTATCACCACAGCCGGATTTTCCAACTACTGATTCAGCTTATGTACTAGATATTGTTTTAAATGTTTTACTTACATTAATTAATTTAACCTCCACGTAATTTATGATACTAATACTATTATTATGCCCATTTACAGATGAGAAAAGAGAAGTGAGAGAAGTTAAGGTACTTTCCACCCTTAGTGTTCCCACATATAAATATTTTTATATTGGAAAAAAAGTGTTATCTAATGCACATATTTTATACAAGTATTATTGATACAATAAGTTCACAGAATACATATTATGATAATAAGTAAGATTATCTGGAAGATATGCTTTAAGTGCAACTTATAAGTCTATTGTGGTCCAGAGAAACAGAGCAAAGAGAAATCAACTATATTACCTGCTTCTCATTTTATCATCATCACATATTGTTATTTTTGTTACACTGTCCAGGCTTATGCCATCTCCATGACTGGTTGCAGATCAGATTGTTGTGATCCATATAGTTTTTTATTGGCTGAGTTTCGGAAGTAGATCGCCATGACTTTCTTGCCAGTCTTAGTCTGGAAACTGCTGAAACTTGTTCAGCATCATAGTAATATGCAAGCCTCTACTGACAGGTGGTGGCGGCTACACATGAGGATCATTGGCCAGAAACTGAACCTAGTTCTCCCACATGGAAGGGGAGAATTCTGTCAATGAACCACCAATGCTTCTCTTTCCATCATATATTACAAATGTTTGCAAAAGTGATCTATCCACCATAACATGAGACAAATTCTCTAATCTTGTTTATGGTCAGGACTTTGTCAAAATAAAATAAATGAATGCTAATAGCATAATATATATTATACTACCTAATGTATTTCAATTTCTTGGTGATTCTTATTGGTTCACTTAGTAAGAAAGACTGAAGAATTTTACTAGTTATGTTACCAAACCCATAAAATTGGGTTTAAATTGAAAGCTTACTCTTAAATTCTATCATAAGTATTTGAAGTTTCAACTCGAACTTATGAATTTATTGTTAATCGTGAAGTGTAACATTAGATGTGTAAAATTTAGTGTTTTGCATTGCATTAATGTTCTCAGTTTATGTTATAAAACCATGCCATATCCCTATTATCCTCCTAAATTCTCTCACACAGAAACATTGCCCTGTGGTTTTCCCTCATACGTGGTTACTAACTTTCCTTGTGATTAAGTGACTAAGAGTCTGAGTCATAGCACCAAAGTGATCTTTACAGCGACAATTGCCATCATAAAAATAATACGGCACTGTTGTCTCCTTGCAGGCAAGTGAGTGGTTGATGCCTCTTCCCGCTCTCTTCATCCTGCCATAGCAGGGAGGTATGCTGGCTTTCTGCATAGCCATATTATGTAGGCCCTGATTTTGAGGCAGTCTGTTCTTTTTCCATCTCTTCAATCATTTGATGGATCCCAAGTACCATGATGTCTAAGCCACAACAATGAGAATATGATGAATATATAAGGAGTGCTGTGCCACCCTGTCATTGATTGCTGTGTACTATTTTAAGAATTTTTCCAGCACATAGGTTCTTTTTTTGTTTGCTTTATGAGTTTAGATTTTTCTTTTCCTTTTTAAGCCATTGCCTTCCAGGCCTGTCCTAGGAATAAAAACCAACTTCCTTTTAATGATATTCTTTAATACATCACTCATCTTATCCTTAAAATCTTCTGATGAGAACTTCCGGCAAGATGGCGCTCTAGGCAGAAACACCACGCCGTCCCTCCACAACAAAGATCCGAAAAACTAAGCCAAACAGAGAATCAACAATCCTGAAACCCTAGAACATCAAATGAAGAGATAAAGAA
>NW_004444167.1:2158749-2164257 GCF_000243295.1 Trichechus manatus latirostris | reverse complement strand
TGGGGTTGCTAACCAATGTCATAAAACAGCATGTGTGTTACTGTTACATGAGAAACTATCTGTTCTGTAAGCCTTCACCTGAAGTACAATAAAATATTTAAAAAAAAAAAAAATCTTCTGATGAATCTTAGCTGCCTCTGGCATCATATTAAACCATATTATTATGGATGTAAAGGGATGATTTCTGTAATGAATTTCTTCAAACATACTGAGTTCAGTAATCATTTTTTGAAGTTTTTAATTTTTCCACTCCTCACCAAACTACCTATAGTCTTCAATAGCCCACTCTTTTAATCACACCAGCAATTAAAATGGATGATACATTGCATCACCCATTTAATCTGACAATATTGTCCCTTAGTAATTCATGTCACTCTTCTAAATAGATTAAAATTACCTTATAAAAATTGTCTTTAACTAATAAGACATAGTAATTGTTTCCTATAAATCTAAGCAAGTGTTAATCTTTATAATACAGATATATTTTGAGGAGGGATGATATTTTTAGTTTTTAATTTCTACATTTGTTCTCTTCTATTGTCCTTTTTCTTCCTCTAATTTTATCAAAACGGTAGCTTTGTGCTCATTACATTAGGAAAGTCAGTGAGCATTGCAGAAAAACACATTTTAATGAAACACTGTTATTTATGGTCTTTGTTTCCAAAATCCTAATCACTGATTGGGGAAAGGAAGTAGAGGTAGAGGTAAGGATGAGAAAAAAAGTCCTTCCATCTCAAATTATATGTCTATAGACATAGATCTGTAAGACTTCATACTGGATATAAATAGGAATTATGTTTTTACATCCCTAGCATAAAGCCAGCAAAATATTTTGTATTTTGTGATTCGATAAAAAAATTCACAAAGAGTTGAATGAGTGTACACAGTATATTTCTCTTACATCCATTTTTTATTTCACTCTATCTTTCTGGGTTTCTTCTGATTTTTTTTTCTCTTTCATTTTCTCTGCTATATTTGGAGGAAAATAAGAGAGACAAAATCAAAAGTCTAATCATAACTGATAACTGTAACTCTTCGAGAAATGTTTTTAAAGAATTTTTTGACAGAAGAATCATTGATATAAACTTCAAAACTCCCAGAAGTACTATTAAAAGGAATTCTTCAGATAGAGAATGAACAACATTGGAAAACAATCTGAGATAAAGACACACAACAACATCACCCAGATAACATCACCCAGACACCAACATAGATAAAGACTTCACTAAAGCAAAATAGAGCTAAAAAACTGACTATAGGGAGCCAGAGGAGTTAAGCTAGAAAGAACAACAACTTCAAAACAAAAAGAGGGAATAAAAAATGTAGTTATAGAACCTCTATATGGAAAGGAGGTCAAGGTGATTTCAAAATATAACAGATTGTTTTAATTTTAAGAGGATTAAGGTAAACTTCAGGATAATTACAAAGAAAAGTAATAAATCACCAAAGAAAAGAAGAAGAAAATCAAGAAGACTTAGTAAACACAGAAACAACAGCAATGAAGGATAGGAAAAGAAAAAACATACATATAAAGAACACAGCACAGAAAAATAAGAGGAACAAAGAAATAGTTAACACCACAAAAATGATTACAAAATGACAACAATGATCCATACTCATCATCAATCAAATTGGACATAAATGGATCAAATGCACCACTTAAGAGACAGAGACTGTCAGAATGGATTAAAAAAAAAAATGACTTGTCAATATGTGGCCTACAAGAGACACACCTTAGACACAAAGACATAAACAAGTTAAAAATCAAAGGATGGAAAAAATATATATATCAAGCAAACAGTATCCAAAAGAGAGCAGGAGTAGCAATTATAATTTCAGATAAAATAGACTTTAAGCAAAATCCATTCTAAGAGACAAAGAAGGGTATTATATAATGATTAAAGGGTCAGTCCACCAAGATGATATAACAATAATAAATATTTATACACCCAACGACAGAACTCCAAAATACATAAAACAAACTCAAACAGAAAAAAGAGAAATAGATAGTTATACAACAGTAGTAGGAGACTTTAACACACCACTTTTGACAATGGATGGAACAACTGCAAAGAAACGTAACAAAGATACAGAAGACGTAAATAACATAATCAAGACATATACAGAACAAACCACCTAACAGCAGCACAGTGCACCTTCTCCAACGCACATGGATCATTCTCCAGAACAAACCGTATTCTAGGCCAAAAAGCAAGCCTCTATAAATTCAAAAACATCGACATAATACAAAGCAACTTCTCTGACCATAACACTATAAAACTAGAAATCAAGAACAGAAAGAGCATGGGGGGAAAAAAAAGCTTGGAAACTGAATAACACCTTACTTAAAAACTACTGGCTTATAGAAAAAATTAAAGATGCAATTAAAAAATTATTAGAATGAAATGAAAATTAAGACACAACATACCAAAACATCTGGGACACAGCAAAAGCAGTGCTCAGAGGAAAACTTATAGCAACAAATGCGCACATCCAAAAAGAAGAAAGGTCCAAAATCAATAGCTTAACTTGATAACTTAAACAAATAGAAAAGAAAGAAACAACAAAAGAAGTCCATAGTCACCAGAAGAAAGGAAATAATAAAGACCAAAGCAGAAATGAATGAAACATAAAAAACAACAGAGAGAATCAACAAAACTAGAAGTTGGTTCTTTGAGAGGATCAATAAAATTGAGAAACCATAGGGCAATTAGACAAAAGAAACAATTCAGAAGATGCATATAACCAAAATAAGAACTGAAATAGGAGACGTTACAACAGAACCAGCTGTGATAAAGAGGATCATAACAGAATATTATGAAAAACTGTACTCTAAGAAATTTAAAAACCTAGGAGTAATGGACAAATTTCTAGAAACACAGTATCTACCTAAACTAACACCAATAGAGGTAAAAAACCTAAATAAACCCATAACAAAAGAAGAAATTGAAAATGTCACAAAAAACCCCAACAAATTAAAGCTCCAGTTTCACTAAAGAATTATACCAAATATTCAGAGAAGAGTAGATACCAATGCTACACAAATTATTCCAGAATGTAGAAAAAGAAGGAATACTTCCTAATTCACTCTTTGAAGCCACCAAAGCAGGAAAGATACCACAAAAAAGGAAAATTATAGACCAATACCCATCATGAATATAGATGCAAAAATTCTAAACAGCAGTTCCAGCAAAATGGCGCTCTAGGC
This sequence comes from Trichechus manatus latirostris, assembly GCF_000243295.1. Taxonomy (NCBI): domain Eukaryota; kingdom Metazoa; phylum Chordata; class Mammalia; order Sirenia; family Trichechidae; genus Trichechus; species Trichechus manatus. The sequence goes on along the minus strand of NW_004444167.1, from coordinate 2,161,049 downwards.
AGAAGCACCATGCCGTCCCTCCACAGCAAAGATCTGAAAACCTAAGCCGAACAGAGAATACAACAATCCTGAAACCCTAAAACATCAAATGAAGAGATAAAGAACTCAGCCAAGCACCAAATGGAGTGAGAAAACTGACAGAGAATGGAGAGCGAGGAGAGATTCATGCAGAGGTCCCCTACCAGCTAACTCAGCGTGGATCCACCATCTTGGACTCCTATCGGAGACCAGCTAACAGGGGGTACGAAAAAGCAGCCTCACGGAGCTTCTGGCGGGAGACAAAACAACCAGTAATTTGCGGTGTGTGCTTTCCCCCCCCCCCCCCTTTGCCCTGGCTCGGCCTCCTCTGCTTCCCGCAGCCATGGTCTCTTGACCGGGGAGAGCCGGCTGTTTGGATTCCACACATAAGAGCGGGCGGCTCTCTGGGTGCCATTTGTTAGCTGCTGGTGTTGCTTTTTTCCGTTTCTTTTGATTTCTTCCTTGCCTCTGGCCATCTCCAACTCCTTTCGCTTAAGTGCCTCACTCCGTGCGCCATCTTTGCTTCTTCCTGAGGGGCTGCAGAGCGCCGGTAATTTGTGATATACGCTTTCCCACTCTACCCCTCTTCACCCACACTCGACCCCCTCTGCTTCCTGCGGACACAGTCTCTTGTCCAGAAACACCAGCCCACACTAGCTGGCTCTCTGAGCGCCATTTGTTGGCTGCTAGTGTTGCTTTTTTTTTCTGCTTCTTTTGATTTCTTACTTGCCCCTCGCCACCTCCCATCCTTTCGCTCGAGTGCCTGGCTCCGTGCTCCATCTTTGCTTCTTCCTGAGGGGCTGCAGAGCTCCATTCGAGTATGGAGCTGCTTCCCGGTCTGGGCTACCACACTGGTGGGATCCCGGGGCTATTGTGCATTTGTTTGTTTTGAATTGTTTGTTTGTTTTCTTTTCCTTTTCTTGAGTTGGGAGCCCTTTCTGGCCAGGAGGAGCTGCGTGGCAAGAAGAATCCTCTTCAGCTTCCGCAGACGTGCAGAGGGATCCCTTAGCGCATTTCTTTTTTCGTTGTATTTTTTTCCTCTTTTTTGGGGAGCCTTTCTTGTTCTTTTTTTTTCTTTTTAATTTGTTTTGTTTTCTTTTCCCTCTTTTTCCCTTTTTGTCTTTCTTCATTGCTCAGTTTCTCATCTCTCTGTATCTTCCTTCTCTTTCTGTTCCCTGAATACCTGGCATTGTATACCTCCATGCCTTCTAGCCAGGCTGTACTGCAACACCTGAGAGCGACTTCCCCAGACCTCATAGCAGCACCGGTGGTATCCCTGGGAACTTTGTGGTTCTTTAACATTTCTGACTTTTATTTATTCATACTTTTCTTTTCTTTTCTTCCTCTTCCCCTTTCTCTTTTTCTCCATATCATAGTCTCTCATCTCGCCACTCCAACGGCAAGCTCCCCTAGCATTCTTTTATGTTTGTTTGTATGTTTTTGGCTCCTGTTCCTCTCTCCTCTCTCCCATATCCATCTTAGCTCCACACATAACAATCCCCCCGCTTCACCCTGCCTACCTGCACCATGCACGTGACATCATACCACCAAGTAGCACAGGCACGGCTTTCTGGACCTGCCCTGTGCTGATTACCGACCTGCTCTGGTGGCTGTAGTAAGTGCCACAAACAAACTGTCCCAGTAACTCCTCTTCAGCTAGACCTGACCTGCTGTACCATATCTGATTGACCCTGCCAGTTGGAGAGGAGGTGAAAAGTATTGAGTGCACAGATGAGCAAACAACAAAGAACACACAGTCGGCCTGCTCAAACATAGTCATTTTTTTTTTTTAAAAAAGGGATGAAACAAACAAATCTACAATCAATAAATGAGAAAAATAACTACTGAATGCCCTGAAAACAGCCAACAATATCAAAACATCTAGAAAACCAGGACAGGATAGTTCCAGTAGGCATCCAAATTAAAACACCAGATGACTCTCCTGTGGAAGAAAATGCACTAGAACTACCTGATAGGGAATTCAAATCTCTAACACAGAATTCTCCAAGAAATGAGGCAAGAAGCTGACAAACATGAGGAAAAAATAGACAAATTCATGGAAAATACAGACAGAAAATTGGAAGAATTCAGAAATATAATGCAGGAACAAAATGCCAAAATAAATTCACAACTAGAAATTATACAAAGACAACAATTAGAAGTCCAAAAGATAAACAACAAGATTTCAGAAATGGACGGTGTCATAGAAGGGCTGAGAACCAGATTTGAAATGGTGGAAGACAGGATCAGTGGAACTGAAGACAAACACTTGGATACAACTC
>NW_004444167.1:2152087-2153074 GCF_000243295.1 Trichechus manatus latirostris | reverse complement strand
AAGTTCAATAAAAAAATAAATAAAAAGAACAAACTAAAAAAAAAAAATTCTAAACAAAATTCTAGTCAACAGAATAAAACAGCATATCAGAAAAGTAATACATAATTGTCAAGTAGGATTCATAGCAGGGATGCAAGGGTGGTTCAACATTAGAAAATCAATCAGTGTATGCAATCACATAATTAAAACAAAGGAAAAGAATCACATGATTATTTCAGTCAATACAGAAAAGACATTTGATGAAATCCAATAACATTTCCTGTTAAAAACTCTCACAAATAAATAGGAATAGAAGGGTAATTCCTCAACATAATTAAGGACATATATACAAAACCAAAAGTCAAGATTATTCTCAATGGAGGGAGATTGGAAGCACTCTCCCTGAGAATGGGAATGAGACAAGGATGCCCATTATCAACACTTTTACGCAATATTGTACTGGAATTCCTAGTCAGAGCAATAAAGCAAGAAAAGAAAATAAAGGGCATCCAAATTAGTAAGGGAGAAAAAAAAAATGATCCTATTCGAACGTGAGGTGATCCAATATGTAAAAAATCTCAGATATTCCACAAGAAAGTTAATAGAACTAATAGAATGGTTCAGCAAAGTGTCAGGGTACAAAATCAACGTACAAACATCAGTCAGATTCCTCTATGCTAACAAGGAGAAAAAAAAAAAACCTGTCTGCCATGGATGACCCTGCTGGTATCTGAATACCGGTTGCATAGCTTCCAGCATCCAGGAACAGGTTTCAACTGAGGTTCCAGACATAGACAGACTAGGAAGAAAGACCCGGCAGTCTACTTCTGGAAAAAATTAGCCAGTGAAAACGTCATGAATAGCAATGGAACATTGTCTGATATAGTGCTGGAAGATGAGCCCCCCAGGTTGGAAGTCACTCAAAAGATGACTAGGGAAGAGCTATCTCCTCAAAGTAGAGTTGACCTTAATGACGTGGATGGAGTCAAGCTTTTGGGACCTTCATTT
>NW_004444167.1:2133704-2151352 GCF_000243295.1 Trichechus manatus latirostris | reverse complement strand
TGTGGCCCATTCTGTCTCTTGGGCTAATACTTTCCTTGTGTCTTTGGTGTTCTTCTTTCTCCTTTACTCCAAGTGGTTGGGACCGACTGATGCATCTTAGATGGCTGCTTGCAAGCTTTTAAGACCCCAGATACCACTCACCAAAGTAGGATGCAGAACATTTTCTTAATAAGCTTCGTTATGCCAATTGACATAGATGTCCCATGAAAGCATGGTCCCCGGACCACCCATCCCTACTACTCTGTTTTTCAAAGTATTTGATTGTATTGAGGAAACTTCTTAGCTTTGGTTTAGTCCAGTTGTGCTGGCTTCCCCTGTAGTGTGTGCTGCCCTTCCCTTCACATAAGATGATTTGTATCTACTATCTACTTAGTGGGTACTGGCCATTTTGAATCAGACAATCATATGGTCTACTATGCTGGGAATGACAACTTGAAGAGGAATGGCTATGCGTTCATCATCGAGATCTATCCTGAAGTACAATGCTGTTGGTGATAGGATAATATCCATACACCTACAAGGAAGAGAAGTTAATACTACCATTATTTAAATTTATCCATCAACCACTAAGGTCCAGATGAAGAAATTGAAGATTTTTACCAACTTCTGCAGTCTAAAATTTATTGAACATGCAGTCAGGATGCATTGATAATTACTGGGAATAGGAATGTGAAAGTTGGAAACAAAGAAGAAGGATCAGTAGATGGAAAATAAAGCCTTGGTGATAGAAGTGATGTCAAAGATCACATGATAGAATTTTGCAAGACCAACGACTTCTTCATTGCAAATACTTTTTTTCACCAACATAAGTGGTGACTATACACATAGACCTTGACAGATGGAATAAACAGAAATCAAATCAACTACATCTGTGGAAAGAGACAATGGAAAAGCTCAATAACATCAGTTAAAACAAGGCCAGGGGCGAACTGCGGACCAGGCCATCAATTGCTCATATGCAAGTTCAAGCTGAAACTGAAGAAAATTAAAACAAATCTATGAGAGCCAAAGTACTACCTTGAGTATATGCCACCTGAATTTAGAGACCATCTCAAGAATAGATTTGACGTGTTGAACACTAATGACCGAAGACCAGACGAGTTGTGGAATGACATCAAGGACATCATACATGAAGAAAGTTAGAAGTCATTAAAAAGATGGGAAAGAAAGAAAAGACCAAAATGGATGTCAGAAAAGACTCTGAAAGTTGCTCTTGAACATTGAGTAGCTAAAGCAAAAGGAAGAAATGATGAAGTAAGGGAATTGAACAGAAGATTTCAAAGGGTGGCTAGAGGAGACAAAGTAAACTATTATTGTGACATGTGCAAAGAGCTGGAGACAGAACACCAAAAGGGAAGAACACGCCTGGCATTTCTGAAGCTGAAAGAACTGAAGAAAATTCAAGCATTGAGTTGTAATATTGAAGGATGCTATTGGGAAAATATAAAACAAAGCAGGAAGCATCAAAAGAAGATGGAAAGAATATGCAGTCATTATACCAAAAAGAATTGGTCAACGTTCAACCATTTCAAGAGGTAGCATATGATCAGGAACTGATGGTACTTCAGGAAGAAGTCCAAACTGCACTGAAGACATTGGCGAAAACTAAGGCTCCAGGAATTGACGGAATATTGGTTGAAATGTTTCAACAAATGGATGCAGCACTGGAAGTGCTCACTTGTCTATGCCAAGAAATTTGGAAGACAGCTACCTGGCCAACTAACTGGAAGAGATCCATATTTATGTCTGTTCCTAAGAAAGTTGATCCTACCAAATGTGGAAACTATCGAATAATGTCATTAATATCACAGTAATATCACACAAAAGTAAAATTTTGCTGAAGATTATTAAAAAGTGACAGCAGCAGTATGTCGACAGGGAACTGCCAGAAATTCAGGCCAGATTCAGAAGAGGACGTGGAACCAGGGATATCATTTCTGATGTCATATGGTTCCTCGCTGAAAGCGGAGAATACCAGAAAGATGTTTACCTGTGTTTTAATGACTGTGTAAAGTCATTCGACTGTGAGGATCATAACAAATTATGGATAACATTGTGAAGTATGGGAATTCCAGAACACTTACTTGTGCTCATGAGGAACCTGTACATAGATCAAGAGGCAGTTGTTCGGACAGAACAAGAGGATACTTTGTGGTTTAAAGTCAGGAAATGTGTACATCAGAGTAGTATCCTTTCACCATACCTATTCAATCTGTATGCTGAGCAAATAATCCAAGAAGATGGTCTATATAAAGAAAAATGGGGCATCAGGATTGGAGGAAGACTCATCAACAACCTGCGTTATGCAGATGACACAACCTTGCTTGCTGAAAGTGAAGAGGACTTGAAGCACTTACTGATGAAGATCAAAGATCACAGCCTACAGTATGGATTACACCTCAACATAAAGAAGACAAAAATCCTCACAACTGGCCCAATAAGCAACATCATGATAAATGGAGAAAATATTGAAGTTGTCAAGGATTTCATTTTACTTGGATTTACAATCAACACCCATGGAAGCAGCAGTCAAGAAATCAAATGATGCATTGCATTGGGCAAATCTGCTGCAAAAGACCTCTTTAAAGTGTTGAAAAGCAAAGATGTCACCTTGAGGACTAAGGTGTGCCTGACCCAAGCCATGGTATTTTCAATTGCATCATATGCATGCAAAAGCTGGACAATGAATAAGAAAGACCAAAGAAGATTTGACAGCTTTGAATTGTGGTGTTGGTGAAGAATACTGAATATACCATGGACTGCCAAAAGCATGAACAAATCTGTCTTGGAAGAAGGCCCGCCAGAATGCTCCTTAGAAGCAAGGATGTCAAGACTAAGTCTTACATACTTTGTATATGTTGTCAGGAGGGATTATTCCCTGGAGAAGGACATCATGCTTGGTAAAGTAGAGGGTCAGTGAAAAAGAGGAAGACCCTCAACAAGATGGATTGACACAGTGCCTGCAACAATGGGCTCAAGCATAACAAGGATTGTGAGCATGGTGCAGGACTGGGCAGTGTTTCTTTTGTGCATAGGGTTGCTATGAGTTGGAATGGACTTGACGGTACCTAAAAACAACAATGGTAAATGCTATAACATATATAGTTCTGCAACAACAGTAATAACCAAAAGTTTGTGACTAATTACACAGGTAGATATGTATGCTATATAGGTATAGAAGGTGTATGAAATACATGAGTGGGCATATATAGGTATAGTTGTGGGCATTTGTATATACATGTTTGTATGTACTGCATATATATTCATCTATATAATAGAGCATATAGGGGACAATGTTAAGGAAACTTCTTAGACGTGTCCAAACACTTTGTGGGGGTGAGTTACTGGGTTTGAAAGCTTGGGACCATAGTTTTGCGGACATCTTGGTCAACTGGCATAGCATAGTTCATAAAGATAATGTTCTACACCCTGCTTTGATGAGTAGCAACTGGGGTCTTAACAGGTTGTGAGCAGTCATCTAAGATACATCTATTGGTCTGCTACTGTCTGGAGCAAAGGAGAGTGAAGGAAAATGAAGAATTAGTCCACAAGACTAATGGCCCACACAAACCACATCCACCTCTAGCCTGACACCAGAAGAACTAGATGGTGCCTGGCTACCACTATCGACTGCTCTGACCAAGGACACAATAGAAGGTCCTGGTTAGAATGGAATAAAAATGTAGAATGAAACTCAAATTCATAAAAAAATCAGACTTACAGGACTGATAAAGACTGGAGGAATTCCTGAGAATATTACTCTAAGATACCCTCTTAATCTGGAATTTAAGCCACGCCCAGAGTTTATCTTTCAGCTAAGTAATAGATTGGTCTAGAAAACAAACAGTAGCACCTGTGAGGAATGTACTTCTTAAAACAACCATACAAGACCAAATGGGCAACATTTGCCCAAAAGCAAAGATGAGAAGGCAAGGAGGGGCAGGGAGACTAGACAGATGGAAACGGGGAAGGCAGGGTGGAAAAGGGGAGAGTGCTGACTCATTATGAGGATTGCAGCCAATGTCACAGAACAATTTGTCTATGAATTGTTGAATGAGAAACTAATTTTGTGTGTAAACTTTCACCTAAAACACAATAAAATGTGCAAAAAAAATCATTTGCTTGTTTATAAGATTTGCATTTCCTCATTTCAAATCAGCTAATATTTACTGAGTACTGCTATGTGCCAGGAATTATGGGAATACATGGAAACATCATTCCGTAGTAGTTAAAAGCATGGACTCTGGAGCCATATTTCCTGGATTGAATCCCAGCTTTTCCCCTCAGAGCTGTATGCCCTTGGAGAAATTACTTAAACATTCTGTTTCCTTATATTAAAAATGGATAAAAAGAGAAACTCCCTCATGTGGTTACAAGAATTAAGTGAGATAATATATGCAAAAATCAGTACATTGGAAAGAATGAGTATGAAATATAAATTAGCTTTTATTGCTTTTATGATTACTTATTCAGCACAATGGTGGCACAATGGTAACCAAAAGCTGCTAACCAAAATGTTGGTGGTTCGAACTCACTGGAGGCTTCGTGGGAGAAAAGACCTGACAATCTGCTCCCATAATGATTACTGCCTTAAAAAAAAAAACCCTTTGGGGCAGTTCTACTCTGTCATATAGGGTCACAATGAGTTGGAAACTACCACTTATATGTCAGTTTGTTATACTATGGTGGCTTGTGTGTTGCTGTGATGCTGGAAGCTATGCCACTGACCTGTCAAATACCAGCAGGGTCACCCATGGTGGACAGGTGTCAGCTGAGCTTCCAGATGAAGCAGACAAGGAAGAAGAACTTGGTGATCTAGTTCTTTAAAAATTGGCCAGCGAAAAACTTATGAATAGCAGAGGAATATTGTCAGAAACAGTGTTGAAAGATGAGCCCCTCAGGTTGGAAGGCATTCAAAACACAACTAAGAAAGAGCTGCCCCCTCAAAGTTAAGCCAAACTTAATGACATGGATGGAGTCAAGCTTTCAGGACCTTCATTTGCTGATGTGGCATGACTCAAAATGAGAAAAAAAAGCTGCAAACGTCCATTAATACTTGGAATGAAGAATGTACAAAGTATGAATCTAGGAAAATCGGAAATAGTAAAAAATAAAATGGAACACATAAACATTGATATCCTAGGCATTATTGAGCTGAAATGGACTGGTATTGGCCATTTTGAATTGGACAATCATATGGTCTACTCTGCTGGAAATTACAAATTAAAGAGGAATGTAGTCACATTTATTATTAAAAAGAACATTTCAAGATCTATCCCAAAGTACAATGCTGTCAGTGATAGGATAATATCCATATGCATGCAAGAAACATCAATTAATAAGATTATTATTAAAATCTACTTACCAACCACTAATGCTAAAGATGAAGAAATTGATGATTTTTACAAACTTCTACAGTCTGAAATTGATCCAACATACAATGAAGATGCACTAATAATTACTGGTAATTTGACTTTGAAAGTTGTAAACAAAGAAGAAGGATAAATAGTTGGAAAATGTCGCCTTGGTAATAGAAACCATGCTGGAGATTGCATGATATAATTTTGCAAGACAATTGATCTATTCATTGGAAATACCTTTTATAAACAACATAAATGGAGACTATACACTTGGACGTCAACAGATAGAATACACAGGTATCAAATTGACTAGATCTGTGAAAAAAGACCATGGAGAAGCTCAAAACCGTCAGTCAGAACAAGGCCAGGGGCTGAGTGTGGGGCAGACCATCGACTGCTCATATGCAATCTCAAGTTGCAGCTGAAGAAAATAGAAACATGTTCATGAGAGCCAAAGTAGAACCCTGAGTATAACACACCTGAATTTAGAGACCATCTCAAGAATTGATCTGACACATTGTACACTAATGGCCAAAGACTAGACAAGTTGTAGATGACATCAACGGCATCATACAAGAAGTAAGCAAAAGATCATTAAAAGGACAGAAAGGACAGAAAGAAAGGAAAGACTGAAGTGGATGTCAGAAAAGACTCTGAAACTTGCTTTTGAATGTAGAGTAGCTAAAGCAAATAGAAGAAATGATCAAGTAAAAGAGCTGAACAGAAGATTTCAAAGGACAGCTCGAGAAGACAAAATATTATAATGAAAAGTGCAAAGACCTGGAGTTAGAAAACCAAAAGGGGATACCACACTAGGCATTTCTCAATTTGAAAAGAACTAAAGAAAAAAATTATTCAAGCCTCCAGTAGCAATACTGAAGGTTTCTATCGACAAAATATTGAAGAATGCAGGAAGTAGCCAAAGAATATGGGAGGAATACACAGAGTCACTGTACCAAAAAGAGTTGATTGACGTTCAACTATTTCAGGATGTAGCATATGATCAAGAATCAATGGTACTTAACGAAGAGGCTCAACTTGCAAGGCATTGGTGAAAAACAAGGCTCTGAGAATTGACAGAATAAGAATTGAGATATTTCAACAAATGGATGCTGCGCTGGAAGCACTCACTCTCTATGCCCAGAAATTTGGAAGATAGCTCCCTGGCCAGTGGACTAGAAGAGATCCATATTTGTGTCCATACCAAAAGAAGGTGATCAAACAGAATAGGGCAATTAAGGAACAATATTATTTATATTATGCACGAGGAAATTTTTCTGAAGATAATTCAAAAGCAGTTGCAGTAGTACGTTAACAGGAAACTGCCAGAGATTCAAGCCAGATTCAGAAGAGGATGTGGAATGAGGAATATCACTGCTAATGTCAGATGAATCTTGTCTGAAGGCAGAGAATACCAGAAAGATAATTGTACCTGTATTTTATTGACTACGCAAAGACATTTGACTATGTGTATCATAACAAGTTATGGATAACATTTCGAGATATGGGAATTCCAGAACACTTAAATGTGCTTATGTGAAACCTGTACATAGATCAACAAGCAGTCGTTTGAACAGTACAAGGGGACATTGTATGGCTTAAAATCAGGAAAAGTGTGTGTTAGAGCTGTATCCTTTAACCATACTTATTCAATCTGTATGCTGAGCAAATAATCTAAGAAGCTGGACTATATGAAGAACATGGTATCAGAATTGGAGGAAGACTCATTTAACAACCTGTGAAACACAGGCGACTCAACTTTGCTTGCTGAAAGTGAAGAGGACTTGAAGCACTTATTGGTGAAGGTCTATACCACAGTCTTCAGTATGGATTACACCTCTACATAAAGAAAACAAAAATCCTCACGACTGGACCAATAAGCAACAGCATGGTAAATGGAGAAAAGATTAAAATTGTCTTGGATTTCATTTTACTTGCACCCGTAATAAACGCAGAGAAGCAGTAGTCAATAAAGCAAATGATGCATTGCACTGGGCAAATCTTCTGCAAAAGACCTCTTTGAAATGTTAAAAAGTGAAGATGTCAGTTTGAGATCTAACTTGCAGTGGACCCAAGCCATGGTATTTTCAATTGCCTCATATGCATGGGAAAGCTGGACAGCAAATAAAGAAAACTGAAGAAGAATTGATGCCTTTGAATTATGGTGTTGGTGAAGAATATTGAATATATCATGGACTGCTAGAAGAAAGAACAAATAAGTCTTGGAAGAAGTACAGCCAGAATGTTTCTTAGAAGCAAGGATGTCGAGACTTTGTCTTATGTACTTTGGAGAAGTTATCAGGAGGGATCAATCCCTGGAGAAGAATATCATGCTTGGTGAAGTAGAGGGTCAGCAAAAACAGAGGAAGACCCTCAAAGAGATGTAATGACACAGTGGCGGCAAGAAAGCGCTTAAACATAGCAACCATTGTGAGGATGGTGCAGGACAAGCAAGTGTTTCGTTCTGTGGTATGCAGTTTTGCTGTGAGTTGGAACCAACTTGAGGGCACCTAACAACAATATGACTAAGAATCTACTCAAGGGCACAAATCAACAACATTGAGCCACTATTTACTTAACTTTGTCCATGTGACAGGCACTCTACTAGCTCTTATAAATCAGATAAAATGAAATGATATCTTGTTCCCAGCCTATAAAACTTGTTTTATTCAATATTTTTATAATCTTCCCTTTGTACACCATAAGTAATATTTTTTGTTAAGGTTTATTTTTTTTTCCACTTCTCTATTTCCTTTAGCTCTTAGACATTACAGATAAAATGATAAATTATGAAAACAGAAAGTCTTCTGTAATTCATTTTGGCGGTAAAACCTGACTTAACTGACAGAAGGCTGTTTAGATTGCTTATGTATCTCACCAGTGTGAGTGTGCGTATGTTTTGCTGAGGAAATACGATTACACTTGATTACAGGAGTATTGCTGCCATCCCTGCCTGGATATTATGTGATGTTTGGCATATATATTTTTGCATTTATGAATTAATAAAATACTTCGAATTCTAAACATGCTTAGTTCTTATGGCTTTGGATAAGGAATTGAGGATGTATACCTGAATTTATTGAGCACTTTGTACAGTGTGGGAATACAACAAGACAAAATTCCAATTTCTAGTACAAAATAACGAAATGAAATACAATAAAATAGTCTCAAGTTGTGAAAATGGTGTGAGATAGAGAAAAAAAGTGGTAGGTACTTTAAATAAAGATGTCCAGGATGACCTTATGATAAATGGGATCATGTGTATTATATCATTAGGAAATAGTATCTATTTTTAAGTTATTTAACCAAGATATTGACTTCATTGAACGTGAAATGAAAATAATATGTACAATTATACTTACCTAAGTGATCACGAATCAGGTTTGATTTCCACGGCAGTGTCCGTTCAAAAAGGGTACTTCTAACCATCATACAAGCGCTCCTATACTGATGTACAAAAGTAATAATATGCACCAGTGTATAAAAATGCATAAATTGAAATTTTAGGGCTATTTCTAAGTTGAGTAACACTCATTAAAACCAGTAGTTAAATATTGAGAGCAGTTGTATTAGCTATAGATAGTCAGTGTTTATTAAACTGATAAGATAACGACATTTCAAGGCCAAAGAACATTCCTTTTCTTATTACTGCAGAGTCCAATGTGAGAATTGTCATTCAGATCGTTGCATCTACTTAAGCCAATTTAAATACTGCCCATCTGATTAGTGCAGTGGGTTAGAACAAGGTATTAATAATTGTGGTTTCAGGTTAAAGTAGAAGCCCACATTGCCACCCCCAATTTAAAAAAAAAAAATACTGCAGTGTAAGAGGTTGCTAACAGAATCAAGCTAAGGCTGATGAATATATTGATACAAGTCCACTGTATTATCATATATACTTTGCATATTTTTCTGCTTGTGCACAATGATGCTATTTTACTTTCATAAATTTGAATATATGAAGGAAATGTGTGAAAATAAGCCTCTATCTCAGACTACTAGAGTAATTAGAACTCCAACATTAATAATTTAATACATATACCCATACACATACATACATATATGTAATACAACTTGATTCTGAATTATTTCAGCTTTAAGGAATAGTGCTCACTATATGAACTTTAGAGATGTTTTCTTTCTTTCTTTTCTTATTTCCTCATGGTAATGCACTTAAACAATGATAGCTGATCAACTTTAATATATAAAAATTAATAACTGACACTTATTTAGCACTGAATATGGGACATGCACTTTTATAAGTGTTTGATGTATACTAATTATTATACACTTCACAACATCCCTATGATGGTGAACCCATGTGACAGAGTAAAACTATCCTAGAGGGTTTTCTTACCTATAATCTTCATGGAAGCAAATCGCCACGTCTGTCTTCCACAGAGTTGCTGGCTGGGTTCAAACTGCCAACCTTTCTGTTAGCAGTTAGCTAGTGCTTAACTGTTTGTGCCACCAACTATTCCTTTGCGTGTATAACACGAAGATTGACCAAAGTTGGTATAACAAATTAGTGGATTTGCTAAGGTTGTCCAATTTCTAAGGTTACTGTAAGGAATTATTTTCCTGATACACCATTCAAATATAAGAGTGAATATTCCAATTGTCTTTTCAGCCTCCATTAGCCATCATTTTGATGGAGTAATCCCTTCCACTGAGGTGAGCTCTAACTTATATAAATTAATCAGGCTAATATCATCTCTATAACTAAAGATACTAGTTCATTTAAACCAGGTCTAAAACCATCAGTATCATAGCATTCATCATGTCTTGACATATGATATAGTATTATTAAAAAAAAAATCACCTAATGTTTGCCTAGAAAATATTAAAACTGACTGTTAGTTTCATCACAATATGCTCTAACACCTAGGACGTAAACTGTCTTTTCTCCAGAATGATAGACCTTCACTAAATCTAATTGAAGACACTGTCCATGCCAATAAGCAGTGGGACTTTTAACAAACTTTGGACTTGTTCTCTTCTCTTACTAGTTACAAATGAGGATTTTTGCTCAGATTCCATCTAGGCCCATGAAGGCAAGCAGACTTGTGATAAAACAATGTGGTTGCCAGGACAGTGGCAGAAAGAAATGGAGGCTTTGATGACATCACTGAGCCACAAGCCCAATCAACCCTGCCTCTTTGGATTTTCTGGTTACACAACCATAATTTCCTTATTATATTAACCATTTGAGTTATCAAAAACAGAAAGCATCATAACTGAACCACATGCCAGTTTTCTTGGCTAATTTCAAGGGTTAATATTTATTTTAGCCACACTGAAATATCATAACAATTTGATTTTGCCAAGTAAACACTGTCTCTCCTTTAGGTGTGTTGTTGTTGGGTGCCATTGAGTTGATTCTAACGAATAGTGACCAATATAGGTAATTTTAAATAGGATAGTTTATATTTTAAAATAAAACACTTTTAAAAAAAAGAAAGAAAAGAAAAGAAAGCTTAATAAGGGAAAATTATTGCCTTAAAGTTGATTCTGACTCATGGTGACTCTATCTGTGTCATAGTAGAACTGTGCTCCACAGTGATTTCAATGATTGATGTGGTGTGATGGATAGCTTTTGTGTGGCCTTTCTTGCCATGATCTTGTAACTCCCACCAAATGATTGGGTGAGACCATGCTAATAAAGTATATGGAACCCTAACAAGGGGATTGGTCAGTTTTGCCAACTCATTAGGCTTAAAATGAGCCATGTGAGAGGCAGAGAAAGAGGGGATCTCACCATCATCAAGGAAGCAGGACCAAGTGCAAAGCAAGCCCTATGGACCCGGGATCCCTGAGCTGAGAAGCTCCTGGAACCAGTAGACCGAGAGAGAGAGAGAGAGAGAGAGAGAGAGAGAAGGAAAGAGAGAGAGACAGAAAGAGAGAGAAAGACAGAGCACTATAACATTGAAGACTGCGAGACATGGTGGCAGGGGAGAGCAGCAGGAGATGGTGGTGAGCTTCCAGACCCACAGAACAAGAAAAAAGCTGAGTGCCTTTGGGCAGGAAACTTGCTGGTGGAGTAGGGTGCCTCCAGGCACTTGGTAGAGTTAGGTTTGCTGACTCACAGAGCTAGAGCTGAAGTGCCTTTGAACTGAGGTTTACTGGAGGAGTGGGGAGCCTCTGGGCACTTGTTGACAGAGCTAAGAGCTTTGTAACAGTTGCCTGAGCAGGGCAGAGACCCTGAGCCAGGGAGAGGGCTACCTTCGAGCATGGCTGGGAAGAGGCTGTCCTGATGGAAGAACTGTAACCTGAGAGTTCCTCAACCTGAATTTTAATCTTTACCTTCCTTATAATGCCCATAATTGTGAGTACTGTCTGTGAGTTCTATGTGGCCATTGCAATGAATTATAGAACCCAGAAGAGAAGGAGAGTGTGCCATGGGAGGGATAGTTGGTGTCAGAATTGATAAAGATGGTGGAGAGAGGAGGCATGTCTGACCTCTGCCGCATAGGAATCAGCCTTGGGCTTTTGATCTTGATTCTCCTCCCCGTCTTGTGAAGTTGGAGGAGATCAGATGCAGCCCCAATGCCATTTTTACTGTTGATTTTTCAGAAATAAATCACCAGGTCTTTCTTTCAATGTGCCTCTGGGTGAACTCGAACCTCCAAACTTTTGGTTAGCAACATAGCGGGTTAACTATTTGCATCACCCAGGGACTCATTAAGAAAGGAAGTAACATTGACTATGATAAAGTACAGCAGGAATAAAATTTAAAAGAAATAATCAAAATATGTGAACAAAACTATAGAAAACAAAAAATAAGCAGTTATCCCTACCAAATGTAACTCCCATTGTTTTTTCTTAAATTTATGTATAACTGTTCTTATATTTAAATGGTCACTTGGAGGACTAAGGTGTGCCTGACCAAAGACACAGTATTTTCAATCCCCTCATATGCATGCAAAAGCTGGATGATGAACAAGGAAGACCAAAGAATAATTGATGCCTTTGAATTATGGTATTGGCAAATAATATTGACTATACCATGGACATCCAGAAGCAGGAACAAAAAAAACAAAAAGGTGGAGGCATTTCATAATAACTCATTTTTTTTTTCAGGGAGAACAGGGATCAGGTAAAGCTTAACACTGTCATTATAAACATAAAAATATATTAATGCAGTATTTACGACAGCCTTTCACACACCCAACATCTTTTAGAAACATGCTGTTTATTCTGTCTTTGATAAATCTTCCTTTAAGAAGTTAAATTACAACATTATATACAGTAAAGCTGAATCTTAAGGCTATCGGTTGGTTCAACTCTACCTTACCTGTGCTTTCCAACTAAGAATGCATGTACGCTTTTCAAATGTCTATCCATATTGTCAATCTCCTGCTTTATTTAACTTTATGGCACAAAGGAAGTAATTTTTCTTCACTAAATGTGACAGTAAGGAAGAAGAAGTGTTATTAAACCAGAATACTTTCTTATAGAATTGCCACTCAGTCTAAAATAATTTTGAAACAACAAGAAACTACTATCTGCTTAAGGTATGTGCTTTAAATTAGTCAAGAGCTGGCAAGGTCAACTCTACCCATACTTTACACCTAGTATAGTAAATAAATATTTCTGATATGGGGCGGGGCAAACTAGGAAAGTGAACAACTTAAATACACTTGAGTTGAGTCTTCAGAAAATGACTTTTGATTTTAGTGATAGATGATATCTATGTATACAGTTAGGCCAGTTGGGTCCTCCACATATATTCCTGCACAGAGAAACAAAGTAGAACATTTGCCTTTGCGTCGATTCTGACTCATGGCAACCCTTTGTGAGAAAGGGGAGCAAAAATTGGAGCTAAAATCCAGTCCACACTGCTGGTCAATCTGTTAGCCTTGACCTAGGCTGCCTTTGCCCAGAGAGGGTTTGAATTAATCCCCCATCTCTCTTTTTGTAATTTTTCTAGTCGAGAGGAATGTGGGGAACATTTTTTAAATTCAATTTTCCTGAATAGGAAACAAACAACAACAAACCAAAACAAAACAACAACAACAGCAACAAAGACCCATTGCTGTCAAGTTGATTTCAACTCATAGTGACACTATAGGACAGAGTAGAGTTCCCCCATAGGGTTCCTAGGCTGTAATCATTACGGGAGCAGATCATCAGGTCTTTCTCCTAAGGAGCAGCTGCTGGGTTTGAACAATAGACCTTTCTGTTAGGAGCTGAGCTCTTAACCACTGTGCCATCAGGGCTCCTTCTGAAAAGGAAAAAAAAAAAAAAAATTAAATGTGGGTGCATTTTGAAATATTCTTCCCTGGTGTATCACTTTTTCTTTTTCTAATTAATCCACCAAACCACATGTCTTCTCTAATTGGCCCAATTCATCTGTCCAGAGGAGGTGACGTTTGATAATTTACACAAAGGTCCCAAATGTGCTGATAGTGGTTCTGAAATATATGAATAAGAGCAAGAAACTATTCAACTGCATATCACAAAAGCATATTCAAAAACAACATAGAAATATATTCTGAACTATAAATCACCTTCTTATTACACATACCATTATTTCCCATCGTGAAAGGGAACAGTCTAGAGTCATTGGTACTTAAATACTAATAAATATGATTACTATTTGAGTGTCATTTGTATATACTGCAATTGCATATTTAAAAAAAATTTTTACTTGTTAAATCCTCCGGGTACCTTGCTTTGCACGGTATCAATTTTATGCACACTCAGACATACAAAATAGATGGAGGAAGAGTAAAATGCTGGAAATATTATTAATGAAAATTTAGGATACGGAGCTCTGCAATTGCTCTGTTGTTCACAGGTTGTGTGACATTGGCCAAGATATTTAAATTCCACATTTTCCTCTGCTATGAAAATAGGATTACACCAAAAATCTGCCCTGTTTATGGCTTGGTGTTGGTATAATGATCAAATGACAGCATTAGTGTAAGTGCATTCTAAGTTGCAAAGTGCTAAATATAGGTGGATGGAGCTGAATACATTGATATCCTCAAGACTGAATGACCCTCATTTATTATAAAGTGCATATCTAACTCCATAAATAGAAATTAATCTTACTTTAAATGCATTTGTTGGCATTATTCAGGATATTGAAATATGTGATGCCATTTTGTTTGCATATTTCCTTTCTTTCCAACAAAAATCAAGCATTTTCAATTTTTCATTATCCTCACTAAGCATTTCACTTAGGTCAATTAGGAAAACAATATATATCAATTCACACCTCTCACAGATAAATAACTCAGTATTCCCCTCATTCTTTTATAAGCAATCAAGCCAGTGACCAGATACTCTAGACACAATCAGCATTGCATAATGGCCATACCTGAGCTAATCAGGGAAAATTAAATAATTATGTTGCTTAATGTCTTTCTATTGTCCATCTTCAAAATTTTATTGATTATACTGAGATAGTAAAATTTACCTCTGAATCTTCAAAACAACCATGAAAATACGGCAAAGCAGAGCAATATCAGGATGCAGTGGGGTATCAATATTTTTATCATTGCTACTTTGTGACTATTCTATTTTTTAAGATATGAATTGAGAAAAGAATATATCAGGAGATAATTTCTTTAAATTTTATTTTATTGTTGTACTTTAAGTGAAAGTTTACAATTCAAGTTAGTCTCTCATGCAAAAATGTTTACATACATTGTTATGTGATCCTAATTGCTCTCCCTATACTGTGACAGCACATTCCTCCTTTCCATCTCTGATTTCCTGTGTCCATTCAACTAGCTCGTGACCCTCTCTGCCTTCTCATCTCACCTCCAGACAGAAGCTGCCCATTTAGCCTCATGTATCTACTTGAGCTAAGAAGCACACTTTTTACGAGTATCATTTTATATCTCATAGTTCAGTCTAATCTTTGACTGAAGAGTTGCCTCGGGAATGGTTTCAGTGCTGGGTTGGCAGAGTCCAGGGGCCATGCTCTTTGGGGTCCCTCCAGTTCCAGTCAGACCATTAAGTCTGGTCTTTTCACTAGAATTTGAGTTCTGCACCCCACTTTTCTCCTGCTCCAGCAGAGATTCTCTGTTGTGTTCCCCGTCAGGGCGGTCATTGGTGGTAGCCGGGCACCATCTAGTTCTGGTCTCAGGCTGTTGCAGTTTCCAGTTTATATGGCCCTATCTGTCTCTTGGGCTAATGCTTCCCTTGTGACTTTGGTGTTCTTCATTCTCCTTTACTCCAGGTGGGTTGGGACCAGTTAATGCATCTTAGATGGCCCCTCACTAGCTTTTAAGACCTCAGATGCCACTCGCCAAAGTAGGATGCAGAACATTTTCTTAAACTCTGTTATGCCAATTGACCTAGATGTCCCCTGAAAGTGTGTTCACCAGACCTCCATCCCTGCTTGGTAGTATTCAGGATACTTCTTAGCTTTGGTTTAGTCTAGTTGTGCTGACTTCCCCTGTAGTATATGCTGTCCTTCCCTTCACCTAAGTTAATTCTTGTCTACTATCTAGTTAGTGAATAACACCCTCCCTCCCTCCCCACCTTCGTAACAATTAAAGAGTGTTTTCTTCTGTATTTAAATCTTTTCTTGAGTTCTTATAATAGTAGTCTTATACTATATTTGTCCTTTTGTGACTGACTAAATTCACTCAGCATAACGCCTTTCAGATTCCTCCATGTTGTAAGGTGTTTCATGGATTCATCATTTTTCTTTATTGTTGCCTTCTATTCCATTGTGTGGATATACCATAATTTGTTTATCCATTTGTCCATTGATAGGCACCTAGGTTATTTCAATATTTTGCTATCGTGAACAGTGCTGCAATGAACATGGGTATGCATATATCTATTTGTGTGACAGCTCTTATTTCTTTAGGATATATTCCAAGGAGCCAGATTGCTGGATCGTATGGTACTTCTGTTTCTAGCTTTTTAAGGAAGCACCAAATCGATTTCCAAAGTGGTTGTACCATTTTACATTCCCACCAACAGTGTACATGTGTTCCAGTCTCTCCACAACCTCTCCAGCATTTATTATTTTGGTTTTTTTGGTTTGTTTTTTTTGGATTAATGCTAGCCTTTTGGGGTGAGATGGTATCTCACAGTAGTTTTGATTTGCATTTCTCTAATGGCTAGTGATTGTGAGCATTTCTTCATGTGTCTGTTAGCTTCTTGAATGTCTTCTTTGGTGAAGTGTCTGTTCATATCCTTTTCTCATTTTTTAATTGGGTTATTTGTCTTTTTGCTGTTGAAGTTTTGCAGTAATTTATAGATTTTAGAGATTAGACGATGATCGGATTTGTCATAGCCAAAATTTTTTTCCCAGTCTGCAGGTTGTCTTTTTACTCTTTGTGAAGTCTTTTGATGAGCATAAGTGTTTGATTTTTAGGAGCTCCCGGTTATCTAGTTTCTCATCCGGTGTTTGTGCCTTGTTACTTATGGTTGGTATTCTGTTGATGCCATGTATTAGGACTTCTAGCATTGTGCCTATTTTTTCTTCTGTGATCTTATCATTTTTGATTTTATATTTAGGTCTTTGATCTATTTTGAGTTAGTTTTTGTGCATGGTGTGAGGTATAGGTCTTGTTTCACTTTTTTTTGCAGATAGATATCCAGTTAGGCCAGCACCATTTGTTAAAGAGACTGTCTTTTCCCCAGTTAACGGAATTTGGGCCTTTGTCAAATATCAGCTGCTCATAGGTGGGTGAATTTACATCTGGATTCTCAATTCTGTTCCATTGGTCTATGTATCTATTGTTGTACCACTACCAGGCTGTTTTGACTACAGTGGCAGTATAATAGATTCTAAAATCAGGTATTGTGAGGCCTCCCACTTTGTTCTTCTTGAGTAATGCTTTACTTATCCAGACCTCTTCCCTTTCCATATGAAGTTGGTGATTGGTTTCTCCATCTCATTAAAAAATGCCGTTGGAATTTGGGTCGGGATTACATTGTATCTGTAGATCACTTTGGGTAGAATTGACATTTTCACAATGTTGAGTCTTCCTATCTATGAGAAAGGTATACTTTTCCACTTATACAGGTCTCTTTTTCTTTCTTGCAGTAGTAGTAGTGTCTTGGTGTTTTCATTGTACACATCTTTATGTCTCTAGTTAGATTTATTCCTACATCTTTTATCTTCTTAGGGGCTATTGTAAATGGTATTGATTTGGTGATTTTCTCTTCAAAGTTCTCTTTGCTGTGTAGAAAAATCCAACTGATTTTTGTATGTTTATCATGTATCCTGATACTTTGCTGAAATCTTCTATTAGTTCCAGTAGTTTTCTTGTGGATTCTTTGGGATTTTCTGGGTATAAGATCATATCATCTGCA
>NW_004444167.1:2112957-2128414 GCF_000243295.1 Trichechus manatus latirostris | reverse complement strand
TCTGATTCCCTGTTGTATTTCTTTTGGTTTTGGATAGTCCTCGAGAGTTCATTTCCTAGATTGGTATCTGGCTCATACGATTCTGCGTCCTATGTCCTGCCTGAGGGCTGAAGGTGTTTGCCCTCAGATCGAAGAAGTCCGTTTAATAATTCTTGTAAGTTTGCTTTGACTTTTACATATTCCCTTAGTTTCTGTTTATCTGTAAATGACCTAATTTCACCATGAAATTTGAAAGAGTTTTGCAGGATATAGTATTCTTGTCTGACAATTGTTTTCTTTCATGATTTTATATATGTCATCCCATTGCCTTCTTGTGCTGAAATTATGATTATCATTAATCCTGTATTCCAGAAAAGGAATGGAAGCTCAGAAGGGTTTAGTGTATTGTCCAATATCACGGAGCTACTTTTTTTGCATTGGGCAAATCTGCTACAAACGACCTTTTTAGAGTGTTCTAAAGCAAAGATGTCACTTTGAGGACTAAGGTGCCCCTGACCGAAGCCATAGTGTTTTCAATTACCTCATATACATGCGAAAACTAGACAATGAATAAGGAAGACCGAAGAAGAATTGATGCCTTTAAATTGTGGTGTTGGTGAAGAATATTGAATATACAATGGACTGCCAGAAGAACAAACAAATCTGTCTTAGAAGAAGTTCAGCCAGAATGCTCATTGGAGGCAAGGATGGTGAGACTTCGTCTCACATACTTTGGACTTGTTTTCAGTAGGGAGAAGTCCCTAGAGAAGGACATCATGCTTGGTAAAGTAGAGGGTCAGTGAAAAAGAGGAAGACTCTCAGTGAGGTGGATTGACACAGTGGCTGCAACCGTGGGCTCAAGCCTAACAATGTTTGTGAGGATGGTGCAGAGCTGGAGAGTGTTTCGTTCTGCTGTACTTAGGGTAGCTATGAGTTGGAACCAACTCAACAGCACCTGACAACAACAACAACGATACTAAAATAAAGTATACAGGATATGAAGTCAAATCTTCTGAAAAAATAATCACGTGCCTTTAATATAATTTTGCTCCTTGGTTGATTTCTTCGTATTTCCAATTTTAATAGTTACTTTGAGATGATTTGAACTCTTCACACTACTTCTTGCCACAACACTGAACATATTAAGTCTGTAATTACAAAGTAAATATATAAATTGAAAAATTAATTAGTAAAATCAGTTATGGTCATTAGTAACATGTGAAGAGCAAGGCAAATCTCCCAAGGCAATATTATTAATAATAGAAGCTGTTAATCTCAATATCTTCTTTATTTTTCTGTACAGAAATAGTCAGAACCTAAAGTATTTTCCAAAAAATTATAATATTGATTTGACTAAAAGTACATTTTGTTGAAGTGCCATCCTCTTGTTCAATTTTTAAATCATTATATGAGGAAGAAATAGATAAATTTCCATTTTTGAGGGAGAGTAGAAAGGAATGTATGAACCTATTTCCTTTATCTTACCAGAAAGCAAATTTAAGTTTATAATTAAATAAATTTAATTTAAAGCTAAGAAAATTTGCACTTCATTAAACTGACTTTATAAATAAATACAATTATAAACATAAATGCATTTTCACATTTTTCACTTAATTTTTACTACTTTTTGGTGCACGCATCAAAAATGTATGGCACTATTGTTTTAACTTTTCCCTAATCTCTTAACATCATTATTAAAAACACTATTGACTGCATCATGTCATAAAAGAAAGATATCACTCTGTACTTGAAGAGTGCATTCTTTATCCCTGTGCTAAATGTCTTCCTTGCATTTCTGCTTTTTTCTTGCCTTCTTAAAGAGTTGTAATTTTTTCCTTGTTGTGTCTGTAGATACATTCCCAGTCTATTAGGTCCACTTGGAATTTTTTGCTTCAAAACAGTTCTGTTAAGAACCTGAATATACAAATAGGTGCATAAAACAAAACAAAAAAGTCTCTGAATACAATGAAATACTTAAGAATTTTGTCAAGGAGAAAATATTTCTGGATGTTGTTTTCTTGTCTTTTCTACTTACTTTTGATTTCACAGAAATGTTTTAATATTTGAGATGGTTGGTAATTTAACACCTAGGAAAGTGATGTTTTATAATTTTTCATAATTCCTTTTGTGTTAATCGATTGTAATAGCATGATTTACAGAATGGTCTTAAAAATATTTTTTCTGATTCAAGATCTCAAGTTTCCTCAGATTGGCCATACCAGTACCAGTGCTTCCTATAGATTAAGCTGAGGCCTCTATTGAAATTGCAAAGCAATTTTAATTCTCCCTATGGCTTTGGAGTATTAAAAACACACACAATTATCAACCCATAATACTATATTTAGTGAGTATATTTTTCAAAAGTGGTGATGGAAGCAAGGAACCCCATACTCTCTTTATCTACCATTTTGACAGATCATGGAACCCTGCATATGCAGAAAAGACTCAAAACAAGGCAGCTAAAGGAAAAAAAAATTCTGAACTGAGATAGAAACTGCCACCCTTAACGTGCTATGTAAAGATGACAAGCAGGCAGATTTGGTAAAGAATGTACACTTCCTCAGAAGAAGTGAGACAGAGAACACTCCAAGGCTTTTAGTGAATAGTTAAGAGAATTTTGGGTGGCAAGCACAGTGACCTGAGTGTGAGGATAGAAAAAAATGGAAATCTCTTGATCTGGGAGTCAGAAAACTGTAGACAGTACATCATGAATGATGAAGTGAGTGGAAGTGTCTTGGAAGGAGAGGAGACTTCCAAATCACAAATATGCAGAACAGACTCAAAGCAACTCAGCTAAAGGAAAGGTCTGAACTGAGACAGAACTGTTGCACAAAAAGCAGAGTCTGCAGTTCTAGTCCAGCCAAGAAAATTTCTTGCAAAAACAGATAAAATAGCATTCAATTGTATAAAAATAACAGGATTTAGAATCTCTGCAAGTTGACATTCAGAATATCCAGGATATAATACAAAAGTATCCAACGTACAGATGGAATATGATAGAAGACAGTGGGCTAATGTAAAATAAACCATGTGGTATTACCAGTATCAGTTGCTATGCCAGTCCGCCTTTTCTCTACATGAGAACAACACAGACTCTGGTACTTGATAAGTACAAGTATTTTAAATCCTGACATAAAAGTGTGTTAAAAGCAGTTCACATTTACTTGGGAAGGACAGCCGTTCATATTCACTATTTTGCCACAGAGCTATGTTAACATTTATGCTATCACAATATAGTGATCCTCCTGATATTTCACAGTATATTCAGGTGGTCCATACACTGAAGACATAATGCTAATTGGACCTGCTTAAAAGGTTCTGCTACTACTCCTAATGACTTAATTAGACATATGCAGATCAGATGATGAGAGATAAACTCTAAGTTTCAAAGGCTAGCCATAGCAGAATAGTTTTTAGGGTTAAAATTTAGGGCATGGCAAAACATCTTGCTAAAGTAAAGGACAATTATAGAACTTGAGACCTCCAGCACTGAAAAGTGGCACAGCCCTTTTTGGACTTTTTATTTTTTTTGGCATTAAGAGAGGGCACATACAACATTTGGGAATAGTTCTCTTCAGTGATTTAGAAGCTGCCAGTTTTTAGAAGGGAATAGGACAGGAGAGGACTCTGCCACAAGACCAAGCAGCTGCCCTGCCACTGGGCCGTATGAACTAGAGATATCCACTAAGATAAATATATTGTGTTTCTAAGGAGCCCCAAAGGAGAGTTCTGGGTTCTGGAGGAATGCCGTACTTTCTGTAGCGAAAAATTACTCACCATTTGAAATGCAGCTCCTGGCATGCTAGTAACACCTAGTAGAGAATGAATACCTGACTATGGGAAATAAGTGGCTGTACAACTAGAATTGTCCACCAGAAGCTTGGTATTGTCAGAACAATCAAGTCTTAAAAACAATCAAGTCTTAAGGTCAGGAGATTGCAGTGCCGATATATTGTTTTCTGAAAACAATGTATGTGGGCCTGGGCAGGCTCAGAGGGGCACATAAATGCTCTACAAAACGTGGTTCAGAATCCCATTTCACTTATCTTTGATGCAGCATTGCCTCTCTCACAGCTCATACCGCTATGACCAGCCAGTGAAAGAGAAAAAAGTAATAGTTCATAAATGGGTCTTCTCGATATCTTAGTACAGGGACTATGGCATATTACGTTCACACTCAGGGTTGTCCTATAGGTTGGTGCTGAGAGAAAATACTCCCAATAGGCCTTTTTTTTGAGCAGTATAATTGGTTATCTTATTTGCATGAAAAGATAAGAGGTCTGGAATAAAGAATGCACACAATCTTGGGCAGTAGCAGAAAGCTTGGCTGGTGGTTAGTGACTATAAGAAACGTAATTAGACAAATGGAGATGGGAGGTTTGTGGAAGTGCAGACAGATAAACATGTGGGAGTGGCTTCAAAGTACACAAATCTTTCAGTCTCTTGTCTATATCCACCAGAAAGCATCGGCTACAGAGGCGGCACTGACCAAACATGTCATAATTAAAATACTTTCTAGAAAATTCTAAATTTCTAAATATGTTCAAGTTAAAAAAAAAACATGGAAATGTAAGTAAATCAGTGAAAAATAAAACTTGAAACATTATTTAATGATCTAGTTTATCCTTCTCCCTATACACCAAACTTAGGTAGTTTTATGATTCATTCACTCTAAAACTCCAAAATATTGATTATACAAATTGTGAATAATAGGTTTTACATGAAATGTAAGTTCCTTAAAATATATGCAAGGAGTTCTTCATAAAATGCTTTTTTTTTTTTAATGCCAAACAAAAGTAGTTTACCTTATGGGTGATTAAGAGTTTTGCAGTAAAGCTAATGGGATTGTATCTGATGCAGACTTCAGAGTTCCCTATGCACAGATCAGTTCCTGAAGAAAATAATACTGAAAGTTGTCAGAGCTTATCTCTGAGGGGTAGAACTATGGGGGATATTCACATTACTTTTTCTACTTCAATAAATTTTCTTAATTTTTTGCCATGATCAGATTTTGAAATATAGGGGGAAAAATGACTTTTACTTTTAGAAAGGGAAAAGGAAAAGAAATCAATATTTAAAATTTTGAACACTCAGCATTTTGGATTACAAAAAATAAAGTAAAATTAATCTTTTTTTTTTTTTCTCTAAGCACTAGTTATTTCCCTGAAATCAGAGTAACTATTTACAGCAGCAAAATCTTTATTTCTTTTACCCTTGAGTTAAAGAGCCAATATTTAAATTGTTGTTGTTAGATGCCATCACTGGTTCCAACTCACAGGAACCCTATGTATAACAGAACACCGCCTGGTCCTATATCGTCCTCACAATCATTGCTATGTTTGAGCCCATTGTTGCAGTCACTGTGTCAATTCACCTCGTTGAGGGTCTTCCTCTTTTTCACTGACCCTCTACTTTACCAAGCATGATATCCTTCTCCAGAGACTGATCTCTCCTGATAACGTGTCTAAAGTACATGAGATTAAGTCTTGCCATCCTCTCTTCTAAGGAGCATTCTAGCTGTACTTCATCAGAGAGATTCGTTCGTTCTTCTGGCATTCTATGGTATATCCAATATTTTTCACGAACACCTAATACAAACACTTCAATTCTTCTGTCTTCCTTATTCATTGTCCAGCTGTCGCATACATATGCAGTGACTGGAAATACCATGGCGTGGGTCAGGTGCAACTTAGTTCTCCATGTGACTAATTTAAATTATTGTTTTCAAACTACAAATCAAAGACTGTCAATGACAGACATTACCAATTTGCAAGGAGTTTTAGGTCAGATGAGGTGAACATCTCCATAATATGTTCTCTAAAGTACGGAAGGCTTCAATCAATTGAAGTGATCCTTTCTGGGAGTAGTCTGGAGTTTAAAGATTCTGTTTTAAAAAGTATTATTGTTTGTGGATAAAGCAGAGATTCAACAATCAGATAATTAAGTTAAATTTATTAAAAGAACAAAAGAACAAATTCAGAACATCCAATGAAAATAATAAAATATTAATAACTCTTCATGCCTGTTATTTGAAGCCTTTGAGTTATTCAAATTATATAAAGATGGTGAACACAGTAACTGACTAAAGTATTTATTATTCATAGTTTTCCTTTTTTTGATCTAACTAAAAATGAGGCCACTTTATTCTAATTTCTCCTGAAATGTTATTATGAACAAAATTAAATATATCTAAGTCTAGAGTAGTAAAATAACTACTTATATCTAGTTCACCTAGATTGAATAATTAATTATATTTCAATCTAGTTGCTCTATTATCTATCTACCTGTCATTTTACTGAATCAATGAAAAGTCAGTTACCAACATCATGACACTCTATGCCTGCGTCTGTAGTATGTATCTCCTAAGACTAAAAACATCCTTATACAAATCAAATTACTATTATCACATGTAAGTTATTAATGCTTTCCAGTCTGTACACAAATTTCCCCAGTTGTCCCACTAATGTCATCCATAACTCTGTATGTGTTGTCTGAGGCAAGATCTAATCAAGATTCACTCATTTGGTCTTATTCTAGAAGAGCCCACCCAGATTTATTTATTTATTTATTTTTATAATATTGCATTTATTTATTTATTTTTATAATATTGCTTTTATTTATTTATTTATTTTTATAATATTGCTTTTATTTATTTATTTATTTTTATAATATTGCTTTTATTTATTTATTTATTTTTATAATATTGTTTTATATTGATTAAGACCTATTTTCTTGTGGAATGTTGCACCTTCTGGCTTTGTCTAATTATTTGACCATGGCATGGTTTAACATGTTCTCCTGTCACCTACCTGTATTTACTGAAGAGTGGATATTAGATCTAAGGCTTGATTAGATTCCAATAAATATTTTTGGCAAATATATTTCATCACTGATTCTATATCACTCGTGTTGCATCAATGAGCATGCACAATCACTACTGTTGTTTTTGTTAGGTACCATCCAGTCGATTTCAACTCATAGCAACCCTATGTACAATAGAACAAAACCCTGCCTGGTCCTGCACCATCCTCACAATAGTTGCTATGTTTGAGTCACTGTGTCAGTCCATCTTGTTGGGGTTCTTCCTTTTATTCACTGACCCCCTACATTCCCAAGCTTGATGTTCTTCTCTAGTGACTGGTCCCTCCTGATAACATGTCCAAAATACGTGTGACAGAGTGTTGCCATCCATGCTTTTAAGGAGCATTCTGGATGTACTTCCTCCAAGGCAGAGATGTTCATTCTTCTGGCAGTCCATGGTATATTCAATATTTTTTGCCAGCACCATAATTCAAAGGTGTCAATTTTTCTTTGGTCTTCTTATTCACTGCCCAGCCCTCGCATGCATACGAGACGATTGAAAATACTATGCTTTCAGTCAGGTTCACCTTACTTCTCAATGTGACATCTTTCCTTTCGAACACTTTAAAGAGGTCTTTTGCTGCAGATTTGCCCAATGCAATGTTTGATTTCTTGACTGCTGCTTCCATAGGTGTTGATTGTGGATCCAAGCTAAAAGAAATCCTCCACAACTTCAATCTTTTCTCCATTTATCATGTTTTTGTTTACTGGTCCAGTAGTGAGTATTGTTGTTTTCTTTATGTTGAGGTATAATCCATACTGAAGTAGTCTTTGATCTTCATCAGTAAGTGCTTCAAGTCCTCTTCACTTTCAGCAAATAAGGTTGTGTCATTTGCATATTGCAGTCTTCCTACAATCCTGATACCACATTCTCCTTCACATAGCCCTGTTTCTCAGATTATTTGCTCAGCATGTAGATTTAATAAGTATGGTGAAAGGATACAACCTGACACACAACTTTCTTTATTTTAAACTGTACAATACCCCTTTCTGTATTTGACTGCCTCTTGGTCTATGTACAGGTTTCACATGAGCACAATTAAGTGTTCTGGAATTCCCATTGTTTGCAATGTTATGTATAATTTATTATCATCCACACAGTCAGATGCCTTTGTCTAGGCAATAAAACACAGGTAAACATCTTTCTGGGATTCTCTGCTTTCAGCCAAGATCCATCTGACATCATCAATGATATCTGTCCTTCCACATCCTCTTCTGAATCTGGCTTGAATTTCTGTAAGTTCCCTGTTGATGTACTGCTTCAACTATTTTTGAAGTATCTTCATCAACATTTTACTTGTGTGTGATATTAACGATATTGTTTGATAATGTCCACATTCTTTTCGATCACTTTTCTTTGGAATGGGCACACATATGGATCTCTTTCAGTCAGCTGGCCAGATAGCTGTCTTTCAAATTTCTTGGCATAGATGAGTGAGCACTTCCAGCATTGCATCCATTTGTTGAAAGATCTCAGTTGGTATTCCTTCAGTTCCTGGAGGCTTGCTTTTCACCAGTGTCTTCAGTACCACTTGGACTTCTTCCTTCAGTTCCTTTGGTTCTTGATCATTTGCTACTTCTTCAAATGGTGGAATGTTGACCACTTCTATTTAGTATAGTGTCTGTGTATTCCTTCCATCTTCTTTTGATGATTCCCGCATCATTCAATATTTTGTGGATAGAATTCTTCAATATTGCAACTTGAGGCTTGAGTTTTTTCTCCACTTTTTTCAGCTTGAGAAATCTGAAACATGTTCTTACCTTTTGGTTTTCTAACTCCAGGTCTTTGCACATTTGATTATACTACTTTACTATGACTTCTGGATCCACCCTTTGAAATCTTCTGTTCAGCTCTTTACGTCATTATTTCTTTCATTTGCTTTAACTACTCTACTTTCAACAGCAAGTTTCAGATGTTATTCTTACATCCATTTTGGTCTTTTCTTTCTTTCCTCTCTTTTTAATGACCTCTTGCTTTCTTCATGTGTGATATCCTTGATGTCATTCCACAACTCTTCTGGTCTTGTCAGTAGTGTTCAATGTGTCTGATCTATTCTTGAGACAGATGGTCTCCAAATTCCGGTGGGATATACTCAAGGTCATACTTTGGCTCTCGTGGACTTGTTTTAATTTTCTTCAGCTTCAGCTTGAACTTGTATATGAGCAATTGATGGTCTGTTCCACAGTTGATTCCTGGCGTTCTTCTGACTGATAATATTGAACTTCTCCATCATCTCTTTCCACAAATGTAGTCAATTTGATTCCTGTGTATTTCATACAGTGAAGTCCATATGAATAGTCATCGTTTTTATTGTTGAAAAGACATTTGCAATGAATACATCCTTTGTCTTACAAGATTCTATCATGCAATCACTATTGTAAAATTGATGCTGTATTTAAGCTGATAACCACCAGATTACCTCTTTGTAAAAGTGCATTACCCTTTTGGAACTAATAATCTGTAGAATGGTAATGTGACCACATGTAAATAACTTGTTCCCTATAAACATTTTTTTCATTGATAGTTTTATCATCTGCTATTTATCTTTAGCTGTGTTAGTTTTGAAGTTACAAAATGATGATTTTCAAATTCTATAATTCCTTCTACTCTTATTAGTTGGCCTCCTTCTATGTGATAGGCAGAATAATGGCTTCTCAAAGACATCCACATGATAATTTATGGAATCTGTGAATATATCATGTTACATGTTAAAAGGGAATTAAGATTGCTAATGTTGCATATGGAAGTAAGGTTACTAATCCGCTGATCTTAAAATAGGGAGATTATCTTGTATTATCTCAGTGGGGCGAATCATTTTTAGTCACTTGTGCTGCAAAAAAAAAAAAGAGGGAGTTATAAGTGTGCATAAGAGAGATGAAACAGCAGTAGAGCGAGGAGATAATCAAAGTATGAGAGAGATATAATCAATGTTTTCTAGCTGTGAAGATGGAGGAAGGGGACTATAAGCTTAAGGAATGTAGGTGGCCTCTAGAAGCTGGTAAAGACCCTGAACTAGCAGCCAGCAAGTACAAAGGCATCTCAGTTCTACAAACACAAGGAACTGATTTCCGCCAACAACTCCAATAAACAAGAAAATGGATCGTTCCACCCCTAGAACTTCCAGAAAGGAACTCAGACAGCCCTGCTGATACCTTGATTGTAGCCTAATGAGACCCATGTTGGATTTCTGACCTATATAAATTTAAGATAATAAGTATATTTCATTTAAACCTTTAAGTTTGTGGTAATTAATATGGCAGTAATAAACTACTAATACATTCATAAAGAAGAGATTCTCTCTCTCTCGTCCTCTGTTCCCATCCCCACTCCCATTTGAGTTCATTATGGAGTTGTGGCTTTTCCTCTTTTCAATGTGTTATAATCAAAGACATTGTTAATTTTTAGGATTTGACAAATTTGGCCAGTGGGAACACTTTTAATCTGTCACTGGTGTCCTGCTGACAATATGTCATTTGTTTTCAAGAAATTTACTGCCTGCACAATTTCATTTTAGGCTGTCATGTGAAACCTCAACATGGATCAAGACACAGTGATTTGAACAAAACAAGGAGGTACTGCCTGGTTCAAAACAGGAAAAGGTGTGTGTTAGTTGCATCCTTTCAGCTTATTTATTCAATATGTATGCTGAACAAAAAATCTGAGAAGATGGACTATAAGCGAAAGAACGTGGCGTAAGGATTGGAGAAAGACTCATTAACATCATTTGATATGCAGGTGACATAACTTTGATGAAAATGAAGACAACTTGAAGTATTTACTGATGAAGGTAAAAGCCTTCAGTGTGGATCACACTTGAACGTAAAGAAAACAAAAATCTTCACAACTGGATCAATGAAGAAATTGAGGTCGTCGATGATTTCATTCTACTTGGATCAATAATCAACAGCCATGGATGCAGCAGTCAAGACATCAAACAATGTATTGTGTTGGACAAATCTGAGGCAAAAGACCTCTGTAAAGTTTTAAGAAGCAGATATGTCATCTTGATGACTAAGGTGTGCCTTAGCCAAGCCATGAAATTTTCAGTCCTCTCATATGCTTTCAAAAGCTGAAGCTCATAAATGGAATGGGAAACTAAACCAAGGAATGGGAGCTAAAGTTGGATGTTTTCTGAGTCATGTGACCAGGAGTAGGCAGTTTAAAACTGAGAGTTAGGCTACAGCATTAGGGGTCCTGAAAATGCTGCCAATGAGACTGAAGCTAGGACAGGGCTTGGCCCCCATAGCTGAAAAGTTTTATTTCTTCTAAGACTGACCTGCTCATTCTTCTGGCAGTCCATAGTATATCTAATATTCTTCACCAACACCACAATTCAAATGCATCAATTTCTGTGTGTGTAATTCAATAACATTGATTATGTTCTTCAAGATGTGCAACCATTGTCATTACCTTTTTCCAAATCAGTCCACCACTATTAACAAAAACTCACTGACCCTTCAGCAAAAACTTCCCCTCAACCCCTCCTTCCAACCCTGGTAACCACAAATAATCTTTGGTTTCTACGTATTTCATATAAGTGAGATTAAACAGTATTCGTTGTTTTGCAACTGACTAATTTCACTCAGCATGATGTTTTCAAGGTTCATCCATGTGTGGCATGCATCAAGACTTCATTTTTCTTAGAGGCTTATTGGAGTTTTGTGTAACTGATGGATAGATAATCTCTCCCATTATACATAAACAATAGTATTGTTTAGAGGTGAGGTTAAAGACTGAAAGGAAATATCAGAAATTGGATTCTATTCCTATAATTAAATCTCAGAGTAAATAACAAAAAATTGTCTAATCATGCGCTCCTATAGCTGGTCTGAGGAGGAGAATTATTTTGTAATCTCAGGATGATTTGTGAAATGAAGAATAAATAAAGAAAATTTTATTTTGTGACATTTTCTGGCATGGATAAATAAATTTACTTTATGCAATCCATTAGAATTCTAGGAAGCTCTTCAAAAAAATAACACAATCATAAAATTAAGAAGAATTTCTCTTTATAATATTATAACATTGCAGTGTTTTATTATTAGATTCTCAAATTTTAATAAAAGATAGTTTAATACTATTAACAACATAAAAACTGAATTATTTAAACTAAATATAATATTGTTAAATTGTGTCAGTCATATATGGTTTAAAATGTAAGTAATTATGAAGATAAACCATAATAAATTGTTCTCTGTTGTTCTGAGGCTAATGCTAAAAATATGGCAATATATCTTTTTATAATTATCTGAAGAACCAATTTATTTGAGATATGTAGCAGCCTTACAATTTTTTGTAGTCAGCTTGTAAAATTGCTTTAAACATTCATCAACCATTACACACTATACTTTCTGTTAAATAGATAAAATAACTCTTTAGACTGAAGCATTTGTCTCATTTCTTTCTAGACAACGGGCAAGTTAGGTTATTGGAGTTAAAGGAACTATTAATTCTGTCAACAGTGAGTTATGATTCCATATTTTTTGTTAATTAAACATATTTTAGGACCAGATAAGAGGGACTTAAACTCCTGCCCTGCTATTTACACTATAAATGACATTCCATGTTATCATTTGCAAGCTTCTGTTATTCTCATATATGGAAAGGGCATCATAATAGCTATTTATCAGGGCTTTTGTGAGGATTACAATATACGTAGAGAGTTTAACAAAGTACCTGGCACTTAGTAAGTGTTTAGTAAATACTTTTCTTCTTCTCCTTACTATTATTAGAAATCAAATTATCAATACCTACATAAATGTTTTCAACCTTAAGGAGAGGAGATTGGAAATTGTTTTCTGTGTTAATATTTTTATAGCAAAAATGTATATGCAACATTACTTTCCACATTTTTGTTCCAAAATAAAGGAAAAAATGGATAAGAATTTTTCTATTAAATTTATTGGCCCATTTTCTCTAATCCTATAATCTCTTCAGAACATATGAATAAATTTTTCTGAGTTTAATATAAAGACTAACAGTGCATTATATAAAATAAGTTGCATTCTATAAATATGTTTAATCAGTTGTGACCTCCAAGAGGGAGATACTGAGAAGGAGTTAGTAGAGCAGGAAGTTTATTTTTCAAATAAAAACTAGTTGTCATGGAATTGATGGAGGCCCCATGTGTGTCAGAGTAGAAGTGTTCTCTGTACGGTTTTCAATGACTGATTTTTTGGAAGTAGATGTTCAGGACTTTCTTCTGAGGCACCTCTGGGTGAACTCAAACTTCCATCCTTCCAGATAGCAGCTGAGCTCATTAATCATTTGCACCACCCAGGGACTCTAGTTTTTGAAAAAAGCCTATAAACTATGAACTAAAATGGAGTGGAAGAAGGATTGGTCAGTGAAAGCATTCAGACTACCATGTAAACCTCACGGCTGTGAAAGAAAGAAGAGAAAGAAAGCTGGATCAGGTGGAGAAAAGCTCGGTCCATGGTGCAGATCTGTCATAATCCCAGATAACCCAGCAGGGTGGTCTGGAGCAAACAGTGACCATTAGATGAGTCCTGTATTGTGCAGAAATGGCCAGGCCCTAATAGCCCTCCATGTTCTGTCATTGGGTGGAGCTGCCTGGAGACAGCAAGGTCTCAGCTCGAAGGTGGAAAAAGAAAAGGATCCTAATAACACTTACAGATGGAGTCTGTCAGCCAATTGTACTGCTTAACCTGAATAGCAGGCCTTTTCTTGAAGAGTGATGCAAGCTAGCTGCACACGTTTTTGGCTGTCACATACGTTGAATATGTTTCCATTGAAGGAGAACTGAAATTTCTACAAATTGTCAAAAACTTTATTAAATAAAATTATAGATAAATTCGATATATAAGTAGAATTACAGAAAGATATAAATCAGTGATGGACATTTTAAAACCTTTTGAGTTGTCTATGTTAATATCTCAAACTGTAGCTTCTAAAATATTATGGAAAAGCCGAAGTGTTATAATTGCAAAGACTGAGATTCCTTTAAGCATAGACTAAATTTAACTGTAATTTTTAAAGGAAAGCTTGCTTGAAATGCACTTACCGGGGAAAG
Source organism: Trichechus manatus latirostris (assembly GCF_000243295.1). Taxonomy (NCBI): domain Eukaryota; kingdom Metazoa; phylum Chordata; class Mammalia; order Sirenia; family Trichechidae; genus Trichechus; species Trichechus manatus. Next base: position 2,114,540 of record NW_004444167.1, on the reverse strand, counting down.
ATACTTGTTATTATTTAAGCTGGCAACATTATTTTGTTCAAAATGTGTTTGCTGTCATATCTGCCAGTTCCTTTTTGTAAAGTTTTGATTTAACTTATATTTTTGAAAATTATGTCATGTTAATGCAGTTATACTTCTTGTTCCAGGTGAAAGCAGAGATCATCATTTTCACTCATGAACTACTAATTAACTGGTGATAATAGCATTTAAAGAATAGAATATACATATTTACCTTATAATATGAATACTCATTGATGTTTGCTAATTTGTAGTATTTTTTCATCTGACATCAATCTGAAGATTAATTAGCATAAGCCATTTTAAAAGCATTTATAGGTAATTATCAAATGATTTTTACATCTATCAACATGTATCACAATATAATGCACACTGTATGCCAGGAGCTGTCAAAGTTGACACTCACTACTTTAGGCATCGTAAATAAAACAAATTATCTTCTGTCATCAAGTAAAGGGGAACTATGCAATTTTAAAAGTGATATCTGTATAGCACACACAAGTACCCTTGACAATAAAGATACTGTATTTTAACAAAAATAACATGCACTTTCTATGTTTCTTTGCCAACCACTCCCTTCCCCGGCTAGGTATTTTCGTAAGTGTGCTATGCTATTTTATTTTTTTTTTTACAGCAACATGTAAAAAAAAAAAAACAAAAAACAAAAAAACTGGCATAGAGACACTTCTGAAAATACATTGTGAAGGGAGGGAGTAGTTGGCAAACAAATGTAGAAGGCGTGTTATTTGCCTACAAATATGTTATAAAACCACACATAGCTTATTGCTTTTGAAAACATAAAAACTATCAGTGTGCTTCATGTTTCAAAGAATAAGTATTTTGCTACAAAATTAAATTTTGAGTCTACTTTTTTTGAAGTTATAGTAACTTTAAGATAAGCAAGTGTCATTATAATGTTTTAAGACAGTGTTATAAATACTAAACTATAAAATTAATAATAGTGGTAATAATAATAGCCAATGTGTTATGCACACCTACCTTGGCCAGGCATTTGAAAGATAATCTTTTTGTGAAAGAAAATGATTAGACCATCACTAATCCAAGAATTCATTGAAATTTTCACTTTTTGCTACATTTTAAGAAAATATGGTATCACAGATGTAACAAATTTAGGTACAAATATTAGAAAAACTTTAAAATCAGCTTTTATCAATCCTATTTTTGATGTCAGTAACTCATATCTTACTGTGTATTATCCTTCCCTAAAGAGCCTTTTAAGGTCACTTTAAAGATCAGTAGTAATTTATAGAAGTTGTTTATTTCTGCTACAACAGTGAGTCCACAAAAAATACATTTTCAAGCAAGTCTGAAATGTGTCCATCGAACATGTCCATTATCAAGCCAAAACTACTGAAATATCAGCAGTTGAAGAAAGCTACCAGAACATGTTGTTGTTGTTAGCAACCAAAGAGTTGGTCTCCAACTCATGGTGACCTCATGCACGATAAAAATAAACATTGCCAGGATGCCCTTTATCACCACTCCTATTTAACATTGTGCTGGAAGTTCTAGCTAGAGCAATAAGGCAAGAAAAAGAAATAAAG
>NW_004444167.1:2096189-2112857 GCF_000243295.1 Trichechus manatus latirostris | reverse complement strand
GACTGAGTCCAGTACAGCTAGATGGTGCCCGGCTACCACCACTGACTGCTCTGACCAGGATCACAACAGAGGGTTCTGGACAGAGCTGGAGAAGAGACGTAGAGCATAATTCTAACTCACAAAAAAAGACCAGGTTTAGTGGCCTAAAGGTGACTGGAGAAACTGAGAGTATGCCCCCCAGACACCCTTTTAGCTCAGTGGCGAAGTTACCTCCCAGGTTCACTGTTCAGCCTGGGAGTGGACAGCCCCGTAAAACCAAATGAGACTAACGAGGTACAATAGTCTAGTGACAAGGGCCAGAAGGCAGAAGGGGACAAGGAATCTGCTGTTAGGGAACCCAAGGTTGAGTAAGGATATTGTCAATGTGTTGTGAGATTGTTAACCATTGTCATAGGGCAACATTTGTAGTAACTGTTAAATGAGAAACTATTTTGTTCCGTAAGCCTTCATCTTAAATGAGAATAACAGCACAATTGGAAGAATATAGTCAGTGTTACTGAACTGCGCATGTAGAAATTTTTGAAATGGTGTATCTTTGGCTATGAGTATTTTCACTAAAAAAAAAAAAGGTTGAGAAGTTAGAGGGTTGATATGTTGTAGGGTTGTTAACCAGTGTCATAAAACAACATGTGTACTACTGTTTCATGAGAAACTATTCGTTCTGTAAGCCTTCACCTGCAGTACAAGAAAAAAAAAATATATACAAAAATAAACAATGCCAGATCCTTGGCCATCCCCATGATCAGTTGGAGATCAGACTGCTGTGATCAATAGGGCTCTCCAGAGACAGATAGGTGATAGCTGTGCATGAGGTGCATTGGCCAAGGATTGAGCCTGTGTCTTCTCTATTATAAAAAACTCGTTGCCATCGCGTTGATTCCGACTCATAGTCACCCTATAGGACAGAGTAGAACTGCCCCATAGGGTTTCCAAGGAGAAGCTGGTGGATTTTAACCTTTAGGTTAGCAGCCGAGGTCTTAAGCTAAGCTCTTAACCTGCAGGGCCCTGGGTCTTCTCTATGGGAGGTGAGAATTCTGTCCCTGAACCACCATTGCCCTCACCAGAACACATAGTAGTAATAATTATCTACTTGTGAGAAAATATCAACATAAAAGAGATTAGGACTTCAAGCATGATGTGGTGAACGTTACTGATTTTGAAATGCCTCTTGCCACCATCACATACATCAACTACAACAATAACAGTTGCTGTGGAGTGGGTTTTGACTCATGATGACTCCATGGGCGTCAGAGTAGAATTAACCAAGCTTTCTGTTAGTAGCCAAGCACAATAACCGTTTGTATCACCCAGAGACTCTATCTCATACAATAACAATGCAGATCATTCATTCCTGTATGGGGACAATACTATGAAATTCTACTCTTTGCCAGACACTATATTAAGCACTGGGGCTCTGGTGGTGCAGTGGTTAAGAGCTTGGCTGCCAGCCAAAATGTTGGCAGTTCAAATCCACCAGCCGCTCCTTGGAAACCCTATGGTGGCAGTTCTACTCTGTCCTATAGGGTTGTTATGAGTCAGAATCGACTCAACTGGAATGGGTTTTTTTGTTTTTAGTTTTTATGTTAGGCACTCATGACAGAGTATGGAAGAAAGTACTGTTTCTAGTCTAAAAAACTTATAGCTAAACAAATGTTTTCACTAGTAATTAATTATATTTTGATAAAAGAGTTTTTAACCTGACTTGTTTTCCTGAAACGGTGGTGTTTAAACTCAGATCTAGAGAATTAGCAGGAATTAACAAAGAGAAAAACAAGCAAAGTATTTACAACCCGCAAGATTGATAAAAAGCAGAAAACTTGAAGTTAAAACCTGTTCAATTTGTGGCTCCAGCAACCGCCATAGTCCCCACTATTCCTCAGTCTCATAGTGGAGGAGAGGATGTCATCTGTACTATGGGATCCTTGCTAGCAGTGTGCGTTGTTTGCTGTATGTTCGCCTGTATTCTATCGACTCTGCCTTCTACACATTTACTGAAGTAAGAATTGTTTCAGTTTTCTTTCACTATGGCCAATTCTGGCTTTGTGCCAAGCATATCCCTGCTTTGTAATCTGACACGTTTTTTCTTTTCCTAATGCTACAGGGAGATAAAGCAAATATTTGTACTTTCAAGACAGTTTAGGTAGTGTACCGCTCCCATGCTATCTTTTGCTTTGCTTTGTGCTATATGAAAAATAAATGTTATTTTTTTTCTAATATTCCGATGGTTCTGAATGTAACAAGGAAGTATGATAGAACAAATCAATATAAAACAAAATAGAAGAAGAGGAAAAAATGTGTGTTGGTTTGAAAATATCTTGAATAGTTCTTTAGTGTTGCTTTTTAGGGTTGATAGTTTTAAAACTGTTTGCAATTTTTAAATAAAATGCAACTCCAAAGTCTTAATGAATTCCTTGCTATGAAATGTTAATTGATAGAATTGTTTGAGTTACATTATTATTATTGTAAGATTGCATTAGTATTAACATGTAAGATACATTGTTATTATTGTAAGATTACAATATACTTATTTTCTGCTGATTTTATAGTGTTTTATTGGCAGATTTTTGCCATGTCCCATTAAAAATTATATGAAAGATTACTGTTTCTATTTGTATATTAAACAATCTATTTCAAATTAATAACAAACATGTTTTTAATAGAAAAAGTGCAAAATATGTAAACTAACAGTCCGTTGGGGGGAAAAAAAGAACAAAAGACCTGTTAACCTATGTAAAAAGTTTCATCATACCATTAATCGAATAAATACAAAGTGAACAATTTAATATATTTTATAGTTCCAACTGGTAAGAGTGATGATTTTAATTACAACAATCACAGCCTGTGAGTGTTAATCATGGCCAATATTGTAATATACGTCCATAAGGAATATAATTTAGCCCACGTCTTTTGGAAAGCAATTATAGTACAATATCTTAATAGGGTCCCTAAAGTTTTACTACTTCTTATTCAAAGAAATTAGCCAGAGATATATTCAAAGTTGTGTGTGTGTATATATATAAATATATGTGTGTGTGTGTATATATATATATACACACACACACACACACACTGGCATGTGGAGACATATACACACACATAGACATGTATATCTCTCTCTATAAATATATATCCGTAGCTCTGTGTACATATGTGCAAGTTTGTGTCTAAATAATGTTTTGTGATCACAGTAGAAGTACCAACAAAATAACACAAAGCAAAATTAAAATGCAGTAAAATAAATGTAAAATTGTTTCTATTTTCTTTTTATACATTTTCTTTATGTTTGTGAAATGTGAATTTAGATTTATTTATAAATTTATGTCTTATAAATTTTACAAGGCTTATGTAATTATTTTATAACATAAAATATTTTAACTAGATAAGTAAAATCTGCTTTACATTTTTGCCTTCCCATAAACTTCTATTTTTTTCTCCACTTGCACAAAATGTCTGTTTTAGGTTTCTCAAGGTAATCTACTTGTGCCTAATTTGTTTAATTTATCCTTACATATTCTTTTGAACATCACTTCCTTTGTGAAGTGCCTTACCTTACTCCTTAGATGGATTCTGAAGCTTCTATATCTGTTTCTATTGCACATTATTCAGAAACTATCATGTTCAGTTGTAAACTGTTCTTTTTGTGTGTGTTTTTTTATCAGACTCCAAGTTCTTCATAGCAATGACCTTGTACTATGATTTTTTCTTTTGATATTCCCAGTCCTCACACTGCATCTCTTTGCACACAGTGGACACTTATGAATATTTGTTGACAAATGTTCTAAGTAAGAGATATCATATATATAGCATTCACAGCAGTTCAGTGCTTGGCTGCTAGCCAAAATATTGATGATTCAAAATCACCCAGCGACTGCTCCCTGGGAGGAAGATCCGGTGTCTTAGTCATCTAGTACTGCTGTAACAGAAATACCATAAGTGGGTAGCTCCAACAAAGTGAAAATTATCCTCTCACAGGCTAGTAGGTTACAAGTCCAAATTCAGGGCGTCAGCTCCAGGGGAAGGCTTTCTCTCTTGGTTGGCTCTGGAGGAAGGTCCTTGTGATGCATCAGTCTTCCCTTGGTCTGGGAGCATCTCAGTGCAGGAACCTCTGCTCCCAGCATTTCTTTCTTGGTGGTATGAGGTTCCCAACTGTCTCTGCCTGCTTCTCTCTTTTATATCTCAAAAAAGATTGGCTTAATAAACTATCCAATCTTGTATACCTCTTCAGTATAACTGACATAAAGAAATCACATCAGATTACAAAATGGTACACAATTATACAATACTGGGAATCATGTCCCAGCCAAGTTGACAGATATTTTGGGGGGACACAGTTCAGTTCACGACGTCTGGTTATCTGCTTCAGTTAAAATTACAGCCAAGAACACCTTATGGGACAGTTCTACTCTGTCACATTGGGTCTTATGTGTTGAAATCAACAACAACATCATGCCTCTTAATAAGTCCCATCTCTCCCCCATGCTTCAGTTAGGCATTACTATTCAAAGATGACAATCTTTTGTTCTTCAAGATCTGGCCTCAGAATCTTTCTTGACATATGGCTGCAGACAGTCACTAACAAATGATTAAGCTGAATATGTATGCTGAGACCTATTCTTTTTTCCTGTCTTATAACTTCTAAATTACCTAAAGCCCTTGAGATACTTGTGTCCACCAAACTAACTTCCTTGCCTAATTCTTATTGTGCTTCTCAAATTCAAGTGAGTAAAATTGTGTTCTCGTATGATTGTGTCCATGGTATATGGATGTCTTAGTCATCTAGTGCTGCTGTAACAGAAATACCACAAGTGGATGGCTTCAACAAACAGAAGTTTATTCTCTCACAGTCTAGGAAGCTAGAAGCCCAAATTCAGTGCATCTGCTCCACAGGAAAGCTTTCTCTGTTGGCTCTGGAGGAAGGTCCTTGTCATCAGTCTTCCCCTGGACTAGGAGCTTCTCCCCACAGGAAACCCAGGTTCAAAGGACGTGCTCTGCTCCCTGCACTGCATTCTTGGTGGTATGATGTCCCCAAGTCTCTCTGCTTGCTTCTCTCTTTTATATCTCAAAAAAGATTGGCTGAAGACACTATCTAATCTTATAGATCTCATCAATATAACTGCCACTAATTCGTCTCATTGCATCATAGAGATAGTATTTACAACACATAGGAAATCACATCAGATGACAAAATGGTAGACAAACATACAATACTGGGAACCATAACCTGGACAAGTTGACAGATATTTTGGGGGGCATAATTCAATCCATGACAAAGGAAAACCATTGTCATGCCTGCCATCTGTGACAATGGCCTTATTCTGAACAACAGTACCCTCCTCATATCATGATTCTGCAGTCCCCCTGGCTCCATGTGATACTCTGGCTTGAGGAGGTGCATTTTCCCTACTTACAACAGTTTGGGTCTGGGCCGTGGCAATCAAGTCTATAATCACCAAAGCCATCTGACCACTAGATTTAATGTGCTGACTATTCCTTATGGGGGGCCAGACTTGCAACAGTGTTGTTTCCCCATCTCCAGTATTTCTCTTTATTGACCTCCCCTCTTCTCTACTGCCTCTTTTGTGCTAAGTGCTTCATTCACCAAACTATATAGGATACCATGGTCTTTATCAAGTATAGATGGGAATAAATGTTATATTTAGTTAGTTTCACAAAAGATAGATCTAAAAATTGACAAAAATGATACCACACTGTGGCTAAGTGTTAGATTCTGTTATGGATTAAATTGTGTCCCCAAAAAAATGTGTGTCAACTTTAGTACCAAGAGAGTGAGGTGCTGCTTTACCAGATACCATAAATGTGGAAGCAGTTTTGAAACTGTGAATGGATAGAGGCTGGAAGAGTTTTAAGGTGCCAAATAGTAAAAGCCTAGATTGCCTTGAAGAGGCTGTTGGTGAAATTATGGACATCAAAGACAATTCTGTTGAGGAATCTGAAGGAAGTGAGGAGAGCTGTAATGCCAGAGACTGGCACGAGACAGTGCAGGAGCAGAACTACGGAGTAATGGAACTGAGTGCCTTTGTGCAGGAGGCTTCCTGGCAGAGTGGGATACGTCCGGGCACTTATTGGTGAAGCTAGGCTTGCTGACCTACAAAGCAAGATAGCTGAGTGCCTTCTGGCCGAGGTTTCCTGGCAGAATCTGTTGCCTCCAGGCACTTATCAGTGGAGCTACAGAGCTTTGGAACACTTGCCTCAGCAGGGCCGATGCGGGCGATGAGGCCCAAGGGACTGAGAGGCCAAAGAGCCAGGAAGCAGAAGCTGAAGAGACAAAGAACACAGGAAGCAGAGCTGCCTCAGTCTCAAAGGGTAGGTTCACAACCTCTGGAGTCTCAAAGGGTAGAGTTAAGTCCTCTAAGGTTTCAATGGGTGGGGCCACAACCTCCTAGGTTTCAAAAAGTCTGGCCTTCACCAACTCGTTTCCAGAGTGTGAGGCTGCCTTTCACAAGTGCCAGCGGGATGAGGCCAGATCCACTGCCCAAAGCTGAGGTGGTAGGGCTGCTATGCCCAAGGGGCAGAAGAATGGGGCCTGCAGGGCCTGAGGGGATAGGGCCACCACTCAGATGGACTAGGGGAATGGGCCACCCAAATATGAGGGAGCAGAGTTGTAATTCCAGTGGGAATGGAAGGCAGAGCTGAAGCCCAGGGCTGAGGGGCCTCCACTCAGAATCCAGAGAATGTGGTCAACATCCAGAAACGAGAGGGCAAGGCCATTACCTAGATGGTCTCAGAGAATAGAGGATTGTTTTCAAGGCTTGAGAACTAATGTAATGGGCTCTGCAGACTTGCTTGATGCCTATTATCCCTTCTTTCCCTCCAATTTCTCCCATTTGTAATGGAAATGTCTACCTTGTGCCTGTTTCATCATTGTACTTTGGAAGCAGATAACTTGTATTCTGGATTTCACAGATGAACAAGAATTTTTGGAATTTGTAGTTGGAGTTGATTTAAGATTTTTGGGATGATATAATGAGGTGAACATGTTGTACATGTGGAAAGGACATGAATTTTTGGGGGCCAAAGGGTGGAATGTTTGGATTGAATCATGTCCTCCAAAAATGTGTGTCAACTTGGTTAGGCCATGATTCCCAGTATTCTGTGGTTGTCCACCATTTTTTTATCTGATGTGATTTTCCTATTCGTTGTAAGTCCTATTTCTATGATGTTAGTAACGTAGGATTAGAGGAAGTTATGTTAATGAAGCAGGACTCAATCTACAGGACTAAGTTGTATGTTGAGTCAATCACTTGAGATATAAAAGAAAGAAGTGAGTAGAGAGATAGGAGGACCTCATTATCACCAAGCAAGGAGAGTCTGGAGCAATGTGTCCTTTGGACCCAGGGGCCCTGAGCTAAGAAGCTCCTAGTCCAGGGGAGATTGATGACAATGACCTTCCCCAAGAGCTAACAGAGAGAGAAAGCTTCCCCTGGATCTGGCACTCTGAATTCAGACTTCTAGCCCCCTAAACTGTGAGAGTTCTTGTTTGTTAAAGCCCTCCACTTGTGGTATTTCTGTTACAGCAGCACTGGATAACTGCATGCAGAGGAAATAGTTTCTGCAGAATATTTTCTTAGACAATGTAATACCTAATTACCCAGACTTAGCATTTTGTGTTCTTATCATAGAATAAAAGCTGGTAAAATAAAAGAATTTTCCCTCATAATCTAGGCAACAATACTTAAGATTTTGTTAGTATCACTAAGGCTACTACTACATTTGAGAGTATTAGGAAAAACAAAATTTATATCAGCTAGTCTGCTAAGAAACCAGTGTCATGGTTCAAATCCTTTGTTTAACACAATGACTGTTTTCTTTTATGTAGCAGTCACTGCAACGTAATGTATTTTTTCATTTTATAACCTTATCTTTTTTACACAAGTGACTGCCAAATATAGATATTCATTAAAAAGTTTACTGATTCCACTTTTTTAGCTTTAAAAATGTACTAGATTCACTTCATTTTCTCTGTTCATGTTCATACTACACTGTTTAAAATCTCGGCAATCAACCAAAATCTTCCCTAAATTTGTTTCCATGGTAACCATTTGAGTTAATATTTATCCAAACCAAATGCAGAGAGAGAATAAAATAGGAAAAGGAGGGGAAAGTGTTTCTGCTTTTCTTAAAGTAATGCGATTACTTAAAGGAAAGAGACTGTGTATGACTCTCTTAGTCTTGGAAAAATAGATGTTGGCAAAATGGAAAAGATAACGGAAAAAAATTGACCTGTTTGGCCATCAGGGATTTAAAATTGTTTTGTGCTCTTTAACCACAAGAATTGGTTTGCTTAGATTCTACTGTCAAAATTACTCATATCAGGAAACCCAGAGATCTTTGGATGCTATTTACAAATACCTGCTTATTCCAGATAGATATACAGAGTCCATCATAATGGATTTTTGCTTATATCTGGACTCAAAATAAATTCTTCTCCTGGGATATGCATCCTCTCCTGATCTGCAAGCCAATTGTCTGACCTACTTAGTACTTTTCACTTTCTCCTCAAAGAATAGTCCTTGTTGAATTTATCAAAAGCTCTTCTTTCAGGCCTTGTTCTAAAATAGTTGGTCCAGCCATGATCTAAAGTTTTCACATACGTGGTTTTGAGAATAATTATAGGATGCAGACACTTACTGATGAACCCTGACATGAGATCAAGGCTTCTTGGATTTCAGCAATAAACTAATTCAAGTCTAAGTTTACCGAGTTTACAAACACTTGTCTTCAAACCAGGCTTGTGATAATCCAATATCAAAGAGAATGTTTAAGATCTATCACATTCAGAAAACTTGTAGCTTCACATTTTTTACCACTTCTTCCTTATATCAATTTCCCATATTGAAAAGGAACTAGAAGCAAAAATGAGACATATTCTTCAGCAATGACAAGAAAAGGTCACTTATAGCCTGTAAAGAAATATCTGCAATTTTCAGAATAGCCATCTAAATAAGTTACTGTCATAAAGGAAATTTATGGTAAATTTGTTTTAAATAACGTTTAAAAGCCTTATTTTACTTTGCACAACAAATGTCAGAGGACCTCAGACAAGATGAATAATAACGTCACTGTAGTTTGAAACAATGAACGTGAACAACCTGATTTATTTGCCAGAGAGAGTATTCAAATACATTGAAATCACTTTATATTTCCCAGCTGACTGGGAAGATGTAAACATTATATATCAAAATCTCACTTCCAAAGGCCGTCAGAAATACTTCAAATAAAGAAAATAACAATTTAATTGGCATCCAGCTTTATTACATTCTGGTGTAACTGGACCTGGATTAACAAAACATTTTTCTAGCAAGTTCTGGGTGACTTGATTTAATTGCCAGATAAAAAATGACATGTATTTATTATAACCAGATCTAGAGGGACTTAAGAAGAGTAATGCCTTAGCTGGAACTGATGACTTCAAGGTACAAGCCTCTGCAGCTTATAACGTAGGTACCCATCTTACCAGTGAATTGGTAGTGGTGGTTTAAATTAATTTGTATTGAATGTGTGTTTATAGGCTCTTTATGTATTCATTGGCAGAGGAACATTGGCTACTATAAGTTATAAAGAAGCTATTCTCTGCCTGAGTTTCTATGTGCCGAATAGGGTATAATTTAGGTTTCAAATTCACATGTGCATCCCTAAAGAAGAATCTATAGGGGAACTAAATTTGGATTCATATGACTTGTGCACAGACTTAGTGTCATTGTACCCTGAATTCTCAAATTAACTCTGAATTGGTTGTGAGATTTCTTAGATAAAAAATTCTGTAGGAAGAAAATCTGGAAAGAGGCACTGAGTCACAGAAATAAAAGCACATGCATAAAAGTGTATGGGTATGTGATAGATTATGTAGGTATTTCAGTATTGGGGTGGCAGAAACATGGGGCCTGATGGAGTAATAAATTAGTTTTTATTTTTTTTTTTTACATAGAAAATTGGGAGGAAAGCACTTTAATACGGCCTGGAATCTGGGACTACCACCTCTGTATAAACTTTGCAAGAAGGTGACAATGTCTTATTTGCCATTCTCTGTTAGAAAAAAAGTATAAGACAAAGAGTTTTTCTCAAGCCAGGGAGACCAGTGATTTATGTAGACTTACAATAATTTTTTGAAAATTTACAAACTCTCAGAAGGAAGTTCAATAAATGACAAGCAAAAGGGACAGGAAGGAAAACTTCACCAGGTCCCATTGTAATCAAAGTACTCAAAATCAGTGATAAAGAGACAATAATGAAAGTAACCAGAGAAGAAAATATATCAAGTAGAAAAGGGCATAGATAAAGAGACAGGTAGATTCCTCATGAGAAACAATAAGTTACTGAATAAGGAGAATAGAAGTCATCCTCCAATTCTAGCTCCAGATATCTTTCAAAAATGAAGACACAACACTTTTTTAGATGTACAAAAGCTGAAAGAATGTATCACCAACAGAACTATAATGCAAGAAATATTATGGAAAAAAACTTCAGGCAGGAAAAAAGTGATAACAGATGGAAAGCTGACTCTACACAAAAGAATTCTGAGCACTGAGGATGGTTAGTATATGGGTAAATTAATAAGAATTATTTATTTTTATTTGAGTATCTTTAAAAGATAATAAACTTTGAAAAAAATAATGCAGTGTAGTGTTCATAGCACATATAAAAGTAAAAAAAAAATAGCATAAAAGTCAGGAGGAGGAAATGAAAGTATACCATCGAAAGGAAGATTGCTGATATAGATATGTAAGTTAAAGATATGTACTATGAACTTTAAAACAACCATTAAATGAACAAAGAATTTTAAGTAATAAGCCAAAAGAAGATAATGTAAAATATATTCAATGAATCTGAAATAAGGCAAAAAAGAGGACAAAGTGCGCAAAGAACACTTGGGATGAAGAGAAAATAAATTTCAAGATGAAAGACAAACAACATAATGATTATCATATTAAATGTATATACCAATTAAAAGTCATAAACTGTCAGATTGGACAAAAAAGCAAGACCCTACTATATGCTGCCTGCAGTCTGTAGTCTATAAAAGTTATAGTCTATAAAGAGACATATAGTTTAAAATTCAAAGATAGAAAACACATAATATTCTATGACAAATCAAGATAAAGCTGATGTATCATATGAAGTAGATTTGAAACAAAGACTATTACCAATGATGAAGTTTATTTCATAATGATATAAACAATTCATCAAAGGGAAATACATAACTAACTGTTAATGCACCTAATAATAGAACTTCAAAATATATGAAGCAAAAACTGATAAAACATCAAAAAGAAATAAATGAATGCACAATTATAGTGGGGTATTTCATGTCTCTCTCTCTCTCTGTTGGTAATAGGTAGAACAAGAAAACTGAAAATCAGGAAGAATGTAGAGGATTTGAGCATTGTCAACCAATTTTACCTATTTGAGATTTATAGAGCACTCTGTCTGACAACAGTGGAATATACCGGTTCTTTTACAAGTTTATACAGAATTTTTACCAAAATATAACAAATGTTGGACCATGAAACAAATCTCGGTTATTATAAACAGATTCAAATCCTACAAATTATGTTTTCTGAGCAAAGTAGAATTAAATTATAAATCAACGACAGAATAATCTCTAGAAAATCTGCAAGTATTTAGAGACATAATAGATTTCTATGTACAACGTGGGTCAAAGAATAAAAACTGAGAATTAGAAAGTAGTTTGAGCTGAATTGAAATGAAAATACTACATATAAAAATTTATGGTATGCTACCAATGCAGTATTTATGAGGAAATATTTAGCCTGAAATACTTATATTAGAATAAAAGCTTTTACGTCTAAAAAATAAAATAAAATTATGCTTTTTTTAGCTTCCACTTTTTTAAAAAATTAGAAATAGAAGAGAAAATCAAAAGAAATATAAGAAGAAAGGAAGTAATAAAGATAAGGGAAGAAAAAGCATAAAATCTATGAAGCTTAAAGTTATTTCTTTGAGAATATTAAATAAATAAACAAATGAATTAATAAAAAAATTGAAAATCTCTAACTATATTGATCAGGGAAAAGTAGATAAGACACAAATAATCAATTATGAAAAAAAGAGATGAGACAAATGCACGTTCCATAGGCTTAAAAAGGATAAGTGGAAAATATGAATAAGTTTATGCCAAATCAATTCAACACTGTGTACCTTCTTTTGTTATATTTTAAACTGCATGACGTCAGGTATTTTTGTCTATCTCATTAACAGCTGCATCCTCAGGAATTAACAAAGTATAAAGCATATATGACTTAGTCAATGGTTTATTCATTAAAAATACTTTTTTTCAATAACACAGTTGACAACTGGACTGTGGACATCACCAGATGGATTACATAGAAATCAAATCGACTATAACTATGGAAAGAAGCAATGGAGAAGCTCAATATAATTGGTCAAGGCAAAGTAGCCTCACACTGTGGAAAAAATCATCAATTGCTCACGTGCAAGTTCAAAATGAAGCTGAAGAAAGTTAATGAGAGTCAAAGTACGACTTTTAACATATCCTGCCTGAGTTTAGAGATCATCTCAATAATAAATTTGACACACTGAACACTAATGACAAAATATCAGAAGAGTTGTGGAATGACATCAAGGACATCATACATGAAGAAAATGAAAGGTCATCATACATGAAGAAAATGAAAGGTCATTAAAAAGATAGGAAAGAAGGAAAAGACTAAGCCAGATGCCAGAAGAGATTCTGAAACTTGCTCTTAAGCACAGAGTAGCTAAAAAGAATGAAAGAAATTATGAAGTAAAAGAGTTGAGCACAAGAATCCAAAGGACAACTTGAGAAGATAAGGTAAAGTATTATGATGAAATGCACAAAGAACTGTTATTAGAAAACCGAAAGGGAAGAACATGTTTGGCATTTCTCAAACTAAAAGAACTGGAGACAAAATTCAACCTTTGAGTTGCAATACTGAACGATTCTCTAGGAAAAAAACTGAATCTCACACACACACACACCCATAAAAAGAAAATGGAAGGAATATATAGTCACTGTGCCACAAAGAATTGGCTAATGTTCAGCCATTTACAGAGACAGCATATGATGAAGAACTGCTCATACTGAAGGAAGTTCAAGCTGCACTGAAGGCATTGGCAAAAAGCAAAGCTCCAGGAATTGGTGGAAAATGCAGTGAGATACTTCAGCAAATGGTTGCTAGAAGTTCCCATTCATCTATGTCAACAAATTTGAAAGACAGCTACCTGGCCAACTGACTCAAAGAGATCTATATTCATGCCCATTCCCAAAAAGATGATCCAACGGAATACAATAATTATTGAGCAATATCATTAATATCACATTAGCAAAATTTTGCTAAAGATGTTAAAAAATGACCTCAGCTGTACATAGACAGGGAAATGCCAAAAGTTCAAGCTACATTTAGAAGAGAATATGGAACGAGGGACATTATTGCTGATCTCGCATGGGATCTTGGCTGAAAGCAGAGAATACCAGGAACATGATTACCTGTGTTTTATTGACTACACGAAGGCATTCGACTGCATGGATCACAACAAATTATAGATAACATTGTGAAGAATGGGGATTCTTAATTGTGTTCATGTGGAATCTGTACATGGCTCAAGAGACATTTAGTTGAAAAGAACAAGAGATACTGTCTGGTTCAAAATTTGAAAATATATGAAGCAGGGATGTATCCTTTCACTTTTTACTTACTCCATATGTATGCTGAACAAATAACGTGTGTAGCCAGACTATATGAAGAATGGGACATCCAGATTGGATTAAAACTCATTAACAGTCTGTGATACGCCCATGAAATAAGCTTCCTTGCTGAAAATGAAGATGACTTAAAGCACTTACTAATGAATGTGAAAGCTACATAGCTTTCAGTATAGATTACACCTGAACATAAAGAAAATGAAAATCCTCACAATTGGACCAATAAGCAACATCGTAATAAATGGATAAAAAAATAAAGTTGTCAAGGATTTCATTTCATTTCCTGTATTAACAATCAGCATCCATGAAGCAGTAGTCAAGAAATCAAAGGACTTAATATATTTAGGGAGAACTTTGGAATTCTGTGCAGATGTTTTTGTTTCTCACCATGATATAGAAATATTATTGGCATTTAGTCGGCAGGAGTAAAGCATGTTATACAGGCTGAAAAGTGCAAAATAGTCCTGCACAACAAGAATTTTTCTTGTGCCCTTCAAACATCCCCACAGACATTCAGAGGATTGAAAAACAGATTTATAGTCATCTGAAAGATTAACTCTGATTTACAAAATGTCAAAATTATTATTAATTTTGAATTCTTTCAATGTAAACTGGATTTTCAGGTATAAATACCATACTGGCATAACTACCATACTAACAGGCATAAAAATAGAAAAGAGAGTAGCTGTTTTCCTTCATGATTTTTACCAAAACATGTCATTTTAGAAAATTATATCATCAAGGAAATAGCTCTCAAGGTATTGGAGTCACCAGCACAAAAATTTCTGTATTTGTATGGATTTGCAACTTACATTATGATGACTTTACATATACGTGAAAATTGTTGACTACAATATTTTGATGTCTAATTGAGTCTTGAAAGCACTACATATTTAATTATATGTTGTTATAAATTGATTTTCATTCTCCTTTTTAGCATTAAAGCATTATATTGACTTTCCTGATTACTTCTGTAGGTATATTTACAGTAATTTCTATTTTATGATAATAAAGAACATGTTCTTTTTTTATTTGTATGGTTTTACTAAGTGGGGGACATTGGTTTGATGGGATTGAAAACCACTGTTGTAGTTTATTCGTTGTTGTTGCTTTATGATACTTAATTTTATGAAATACTACAAAATATCTATCCTTTTAATATTATTATCATCATTGGAATTTGAGTCTTTTATAGATTTGCTTCTTTCACTTTTAAGACTGTTGGCTCTTTCTCTTTCAAGTAACTTTATTACTGTACATATCTCCAGGAATAGTTTTTTTCTTCTACTTAGCTTTACTGTTTTTCATATGAAGATTATTCTATCTTCAAAGCTGAGTTGGAGAACATTCATTCTTGTGTTTCTTTTCTCTGGAAGAGTTTAAATAAGACTAGAAGTGTTGTTCCTGAATGTTTCATTGAACCTAATGTAAGTCCATTTTATCAGCGTTATTTTTAGTAGAAAAAATTTTAAATTATTGATTTGGTGTTATTGATCAAAGTACTAGTCCTGTTCCCTATTTCTTCCTGAGTCATTTTGTTTAGGGCGTATTTCCAGGTATTTATCTTATCAATAATGTTTTACAAGGTATTTTCACAAGATTTTGTTCTAATCTATAGTTTGTTTTTATTTATGTCCAATAAATCTTTCTGAAGTCATTGAGGCTGGATGAACCCCCAAAACCATTACTCTGAGATAATCTTAAACCTTAAACCAAAACTATCCCCAGAAGTCTTTGAACCAAACAATAGTTTAGCTTAATTAGTAAAGCATGTCTGTCTTGAGAATTGTGCTCTTTTAAAGATTTAACTATGTGGGATCAAAATGACAAGAGTAACCGAAGGATAGGAAGAAAAGCTTAAGGGACAGTGAGATTATGTTAATGGTAGTGGAATAAATTATAAAACGATAGAGAATTGTTGTACGACTTGAAGAATGTTATCAATGTCACTGAGTTGTACATGTAGAAATTGTTGAAATGGTTGCCTTTCATAGTGTATATTTTCACCAAATATATGTATATAAATATATTTTTAAAGTAGGGAGAAAATATCAATGACAAAATGATTTAACATTTAATAAAAATTAAACTCAAAAAAACCTTTCATTCCAAATATTTATTGCTTTCTTCTTCTTTATTTTTTGTCTAATCATCCCTTAGTTTTGTTTATTTTACTTACTTCTCAAAAAAGTAACTCATGAATTTGCCAATTTTCTCTCTTATGTTGTTGTTATGTTGTTAGGTGTCGATTCTGACTTGTAGCCACCCCATCAGAACAGAAGGAAATGCTGCCTGATCCTGCGCAGTCATCACAATCATTGTTATGCTAGGACTCATTGTTGCAGCCACTGTGTCAATCCATCTCATTGAGGGTCTTCCTCTTTTTCGCTGACCCTGTACTTTACCAAGCATGATGTCCTTCTCCCAGACCGATCCCTCCTGATAACATGTCTAACGTCATCCTCACTTCTAAGGAGCATTCTGGCTGTATTTCTTCCAAGATAGATTCGTTACTTCTTTTGGCAGTCCATGGTATATTCAATATTCTTCTCCAACACCATAATTTAAAGGCATCAATTCGTTTTCGGTCCTGCTTATTCACTGTCCAGCTTTTGCACGCATACAAGGCGATTGAAAACACCGCAGCTTTGGTCAGGCACACCTCAGTCTTCAAACTGACGTCTTTGCTTTTCAAAACTTTAAAGAGGTCTTTTGCAAAAGATTTGCCAATGCAATGCATCGTTCGATTTCTTGACTGCTGCTTCCATGGGCGTTGATTGTAGATCTGAGTAAAATGAAAACTTCAATTTTTTCTCTGTTTATCATGATGTTGCTTATTGGTCCAGTTGTGAGGATTTTTGTTTTCTTTATGTTGAGGTGTAATCCATACTGAAGGCTGTAATCTTTGATCTTCAACAGTAAGTGCTTCAAGTCCTCTTCACTTT
>NW_004444167.1:2068948-2096089 GCF_000243295.1 Trichechus manatus latirostris | reverse complement strand
GTGTAATCCATACTGAAGGCTGTAGTCTTTGATCTTCATCAGTAAGTGCTTCAAGTCCTCTTCACTTTTAGCAAGCAAGGTTGTGTCATCTGCATAACGCAGGCTGTTAAAGAGTTTTCCTCCTCATTAGTTTATAGTTTATCTTTGTATTATTATTTTGTTTCCTTCTTTATTTTGATTTGTTCACTTGATAATCCAATACTTTAATTTGGATGTCATTAATTTTGAGTCTTTTTAATTTTTTTTTAATATATTAAGGATATAAATTTTAAGTATTGCATAAAGTTTGAATACTTTTACTGATCATTTTCTCTTAGTTCTAAATATTTTTCAATTGTTGAAGCAAATTTTTTTTTTACATTGCCACAGTTGTAAGTTTAATTTCCTTTTATTATTGTGCTACGCATTGTGCTAAGGTAACATGGTTTATATGAAAGCAATTATTTCAAATTTGTTATGGTGTGTTTTATAGCCACAATTATGGTAAGTTTTTATAAAGGTTCTCTTTATGTTTTGGGAAAAAATGTATTAAATTATTGGTTGCATTACTTTATATGTCCATTCATCAAGTTTGTTAATGATATTGTTCAATTCTTCTGCATCCTTATTTAATTTAGGTCACCTTGATCTATCAGTTATTGACAAGTGTGTGTTAAAATCTCTCACTAAGATGGTGGATCTTTCAATGTCTCTTTATAGTTCAGCCAAGTTTTTTTTACATTAAATGTATGTTATTCACTGCACACGTATTTATAATTAGGTCATCTTGTGTCATACTTTTTTGTAATTATGTATTCACTTTCTTTATTTCTAGTAATTCCATTTATCCTTAAGTATATTTCACCTGGTATAAATATAGCGAAATCAACTCTCTTTTGTTTAATATTTTCTTGTATATACTTTTACAAATTGATTTTAGTTTAAAATTATTGTTAAAATTTCTGTGGTCATAATTTGTTTATTCCACTTCCACTTTAGAAAAGATCAGAGCTTGTATATGTACAATTCATTTGTTCCAATCAGTGATGCAAATATTGAAAATTTTTCTAAACCTTTATTACGTATTTCACTGGTCTTCAATCCAGAATGTTTTACCAGTTTTTACCTTTGTATGGTGTGGCAGAGCTTGCATGTTAAACGTTTAAAATCCATAGTGATAGCATTTTTAATTGAGTACATGACTAGCCAGCTAATAATTACATTTTTAATCCTCCCTTCTGTATACATGGCCATGTGACCAAATTCTGGAAATCAGGTGTGAGCAAAATTGGTACAGGCAACCACTGTGAAATGTCCTTACAAGAAAGATGCATGCTTTTTCTTTTTCCCACGTTTCCTCTTCCTGTTGATTAGAAGAAAACAGAAATTTTGACCGTGAAGACAAGGAGAAACTGTTAGTAATGGCAACAATATTGAACATTTTTTAATCCTCTACATTGTGTAGCCACCACATCAGTCCTGGATTGCTTATAATTGGGCTGTTGCATGAGAAAGAAACAAAACCTCTTTCCTGATAAAGCAAATATATGTAGAGAATATTTTTACAGAGCCCTATACTATATTCTAACTAATACATATGACTCCCCATGGATATTTTAATTTAATATAGGTGAAAAAGAATTCAGCAAAACTAGTGTCCCACTCTGGTACCTGGTGGATTCTTATATGGGTTTATCTGTTGCAAGTTATTACCTTTCTTTAAGCACAAGTGGAACACTTTGAAAATTATTAATATACTTTTCTCTCTTTTTTTTTTAAAATATAAGGCTATCACTATACTGTTATAGAAGAGTACAAAAGGAAAGACCACCATAATATACAGTTTCTTACATGCGAAATAGAATCATGAAGACAAAGTCTGAATAATTTTCTTGTTTATTTGCTAAATTTCCAAAATTTCTTTATCATTCTCCTCATTTTACAATTTAGCATATCAGCCATTGAACTTGGAGCCCTATCAGTATATAGTTCTTCCAGAATGTAAAGGACACATTCTCGTAAATGATTAAGGCTTAATTAAAGACAGGAAGAAGAATAGGGTGAAGAGGAATAAAATTAAACTCCATTCCATTTGAGACCACGGGTTTCTTAGGAATTAGAAGGAGAAAATGTAGATTTGCTTAATTTCTCTAAATGTCTTCTTTGTTCACTGCAAAATGACAAAAATGATAACTTAATACCTCCCTCATAGACTTGTTAGAAAGATTAAATGGCATTTAAAGAAGCAGTACGCTTCCCAACACTACTACTACTAATGCATAATCATTAAATTAATGTTACTTCTTTTATTAATATTATAACTTGCCATCATCTATCAATTTCTAGGTTACATATAAGTGTTTGTCTTTATGTGTGTAGGTGTTCATTCATTTAACAAATAACTATTAAATGCCTACATTGTGCAACAGAGTGTGTGCATACAAATAATAACTTTTTAGAGGTAAAGTGATGTAACTAATAGGTATTGAATTTTTTTGTAGTATCACAGATAACAGGTATGATAGAAAAGTGCTATTTTATCTTAGGTTTCACATAAATAAGGAAAAAGATTAAGTTTTCGAACTTTATTTGCATGGTGAAATCCTAGGAAAGCATGAGTGAAGCACCAGTAATGTGAGGCAGGAAATAGAACTGCAAATATAAGGAAGTGTGTCACAGAGCTGATGACAGATATGTAATGAGAATGGATGATCAATTAGACTCATTAGATATCTTTAGAGATACTATATGGAAGTTCAAAGAGGATTTATTTGTTAATTCACTTCTGTCTCCTGTCATTGGTTAAAATTTGCTGCACTTGGAGTTCACTCCCTTGATGCATTTTTGGGTTCCCTTACCTGGTCCCTTTAGTAGCAATTCTGGATGAGCACAAAAGCATGATGATTTCCTGCAAGTGTTTAAGATAGTAGGCATTTATTCTAGAAAAATCCATACAAAATAAGCAGCATTGTACAGCTCTTAAGAGGAAACACTTTGGACTTAGACATATATGGATTTAGAATTTATAGAGCCCCTTAATTCTGCTTGATTTTATATGTTACTTTAGTTCTCTAATGATTAGGTACATGTCTTTAATATAGGAATAATAAAAGTGTTTGACTCATGGATTTATTGTGAGAATTATATATACTCCAAAATGTGCTACATAGTAAACCCATAATAATAATTTCTATTACTAGGTATTTGACATCTGTCACTCTAGAATGAATTGAAAGTATATATAACATCTTTGATAAACGTCTCATGTCAGGACATATTCGAGTTTCTAAACAGTTTTTTCTTTTCAGGGCTAATAAAACTTTGCAAAACATGATATGCTTAAGGAACATTTCACCCTGTCAATAACTATAATCCTGGCTGCCTTAATGTCAATCTTGCTTTCTAAATTTGTTGAAATCTTAGTTTGAAAGTTCCAAGGAAGAAAACTTTTTCTTCAGCTAACAGCTGCACCTTGTGCTACATAGGAATGAATTGATTTTTAATTTGATCTATTGAAAATTGTTTTTATGAACTTTGAATCAGTGACTGCTCTAGCAAATATTGAGTCCAAAAGTCAGACAGAGGATGGTTTCATGGAGAGCCTTTAATATGTACAGAATTTTTAATCTCATTTCATTTCCAAAAGAAGCATTCTTTAAGGTAATTATTCCTTACAGATATTACATTATTTTAATACATATTGAATTGAATTTCATTTGATTTCCTGAAAAAAATATTAAACCAATTAATTCTGAGACTTACAACAATACAATTGAATGAAAATTCTGTAACAGTTACCTAGTTATTTTTTCTTGGGTAATGATATGTTATGCATAGATGATTAAAAACTATTAGCGTCTCTGAAGGGGTTTCCAATATAATTAACAACTTCCCTACCAAAATTCTGAACAAATAATGAATGAATCAAGAAGGAGCAGATGAGGCAGAATATCCTCCTTTATTGCTGTTACAGATAAAGCTATAGTAAGAAGACTAGTGTGAAAGTCAGAATTAGATTTCCATACTCAGTCACTGGGACATGGGTTGAGGCTTGCTTTAAATGTGGTGAGAGACAACATTGCCTTGGAAGAATAGCAACATGTGTGCTACTAGTAGCCAGCTTACTCCCAAAGGGAATGTGGGTAGAACCAAGCACATCTATTTTTTCTTAAATTTACCATTCATAAATGTCACTCTGTCTTTCTATGGGCATAATGAGTAAGGAGAAGAGAGAGTTGCCACATGCTGGATAAAATCTCTCCTCATGGAAACCAGAAGAGAACAATCATTTTCCATTATTGTATATTATCCATAAATGGATATGATCACATGTTAAGAATGTCTTTTAGATAAAATCCCTTATGACAATAAAACTTTTGGAAGTTGTAACAAAACAAAAAAATGCTAGAAAGATGTTAGAAAGATGGTAAGGAAACTAATTCTTTCCATGGAAATTTTCATATTTGCTGATAATTTTCATCAAAGTGTAGTTTCTCTAGTCTTATGAACATAAACTACAGAATAAATATATCCCACGTTTAGTTAATTCATGAATGAGAGAAACTGCATTATGGTAAACTTAATTTAAAACAGAATTTGACAGATAAATTTTATATAAACAAAACAAAAAACCAAACCTATTACTGTCTCATTGATTCCAACTCATATCAACCCTATAGGCCAGAAAAGAACTGCCTCATAGGGTTGCCAAGGCTGTACAGGCATAATTTGTTTTATTTCGCTTTGTTTTATTGTGCTTCGTAGATACTGCGTTTTTTACAAATTGAAGGTTTTTGGCAACCATATGTCAAACAGGTCTATAGGAGCCATTTTCCAACTGCATGTTTTCACTTTGTGTCTCTGTGTCACATTTTGCTAATTCTTGCAATATTAAAAAAATTTCGTTATTATTATAACTGTTATGGTGATCTGTTATCAGTGATCTTTGATGTTACTACTGTAATTGTTTTGGGGCACCATGAACCATGCATATAAGACAGCAAACTTAAATGATAAAGGTTGTGTGTGTTCTGACTGCTCCAGCGAATGGCTATCCCCCATCTCGCTCCCTCTCCTCAGGCCTCCCTATTCTCTGAGACAGTGACAATATTGAAAATAGGCCAATCAATAACCCTACAATGGCATCTAAGTGTTCAAGTGAAAGGAAGAGTCCTACATCTCTCAATTTAAATCAAAAGCTAAAAATAATTAAGCTTAGTGAGGAAAGCATGTCAAAAGCTGAGACAGGCCAAAAGCTAGGCCTCTCGCACCAAACAGTTAGCCAAGTTGTGAATGCAAAGGAAAAGTTCTTGAACAAAATTAAAAGTGCTACCTCAGTGAACACAGAAACGATATGAAAGCGAAACAGCCTTATTGCTGACATGGAGAAGGTTTTAGTGGTCTGGATAGAAGATCAAACCAACCACAACATTCCCTTAAGCCAAAGCCTAATCCAGAGCAAGGCCCTAACTCTTTTCAATTCTATGAAGGCTGAGAGAGGTGAAGATGCTGCAGAAGAAAAGTTTAAAGCTAGCAGGGGTTGGCTCATGAGGTTTAAGGGAGGAAACCATTTGATTAACATAAAAGTGCAAGGTAAAGCAGCAAGTGCTGACGTAGAAGCTGCAGCAAGTTATCCAGAAGATCTAGCTAAGATAATTGATGAAGGTGGCTACACCAAACAACTGATTTTGTAATGAAACTGATTTTGTAAATGAAACAGCCTTTATATTGGAAAAAGATGGCATCTAGGAGTTTCATAGCTAGAGGGAAGTCAATGCCTGGCTTCAAAGTTTCAAAGGACAGGACAACCCTCTTGTTAGGGGCTAATGCAGCTGGTCACATTAAATTGAAGCCAATGCTCATTTACCATCCTGAAAATCCTAAGGCCCTTAAGAATTATGCTAAATCTACTCTGACTGTGCTATATGAATGGAACAACAAAGCCTGGATGACAGTAAATCTGTAATACAGCAAGGTTTACTGAATATTTTAAGCCCATTGTTGAGACCTGCTGCTCAGAAAAAAAAAAGATTGCTTTCAAAATATTACTGCCCATTGACAATGTTCCTGGTCATCCAAGAGCTCTGATGGAGATGTATAAAGAGATTAATGTTGTTTTCATGCCTGCTAACACAACATCCATTCTGCAACCTATGGATCAAGGAGTAATTTCGATTTTTAAGTCTTATTATTTAAGAAATACATTTCAAAGGATATAGCTACCATAGATAGTGATTCTTCTGATGGATCTGGGCAAAGTAAATTGAAAACCTTCTGGAAAGGATTCACCATTCTAGACGCCATTTAGAACATTCATGATTCATGGAAGGAGGTCAAAATATCAACATTAACAGGAGTTTGGAGGCAGCTGATTCCAACCCTCATGGATGACTTTGAGGGGTTCAAGACTTCAGTGGAGGAAGTAACTGTAGATGTGGTGGAAATATAGCAAGAGAACTAGAATTAGAAGTGGAACCTGAAGATGTGACTGAATTGCTGTAATCTCATGATAAAACTTTAATGGATGAGGAGCTGCCTCTTGTGAATGAGCAAAGAAAGTGGTTTCTTGAGATGGAAACTACTCCTGGTGAAGAAGCTATGAACATTATTGAAATGACAACAAATGATTTAGAATATTACATAAACTTAGTTCATAAAGCAGTGGGAGGGTTTGAGAGGATTGACTCCAATTTTGAAAGAAGTTCTACTGTGAGTAAAATGCTATCAAATAGCATCATATGCTACAGATAAATCTTCTGTGAAAAGAAGAGTCAATGGATTTAGCAAACTTCATTGTGGTCTTATTTAAGGAAATTGCCACAGCCACCCTAATCTTCGGCAACCACCACCCTGATCTTTTGGCAGCCATCAACATCAAAGCACAACCCTCCACCAGCAAGAAAGATTACGACTTGCTGAAGGCTCAGACAATGGTTAGCATTTTTTAACAATAAAGTATTTTTTAATTAAGGTTATGTACATTGTCTTTTTTAGACACAATGTTATTACACACTTAATAGACTACAGTATAGTGTAAACACAACTTTTATATCCACTTGGAAACCAAAAAAATTTGTGTGACTCATTTTACTGCAATATTTGCTTTATTGTGGTGGTCTGGAACCAAACCCGTAATATCTCCGAGGTATGCCTGTAATCTTTATAGAAGCTGACTGCTACATCTTTCCCCGACAGAGCCTCTAGTGGGTTCAAATCTCCATAATTTTGGTTAGCAGCCAAACGATTAACCTCTGTACCACCCGTGCTCTCATGAGTTGGAATTGACTTGACTGTAATGAGTAAGTTTATATTGGCACTGACAAAAATACTTCTAGATAGATATTAATAATTTATATATGAAATTTGTTAATAAGGTTATAGGGCAAGGAAACTATAACCGTTGGCGTTATTATTTTATGTACTTGATAGAAACATTTTTTTATGTCTACCAAGTAAAATTCTACAAGGTATTATGTGACTTTACAGGCTCCAAGTTCTATTTAATGATAAATTGCAAATTAATTGAAAACATTTTTCGCTAGAGAATTAAATGACTCCTGGGTGGGTCTGGGAGCCCTGGTGTCGCAGTGGATAAGAGCTCGGCTGCTAATCAAAAGGCCGGCAGTTCGAATCCACCAGCTGCTCCTTGGAAACCTTATGGGGCAGTTCTACTCTGTCCTACAGGGTTGCTATGCATTGGAATTGACTCGATGGCAATTTTTTTATTATTTTTTTTTGGGGGGGGGAGGTGGGCCTGTTCAGTAATGCTTCACTTTGTCTCTGTAAAGATATGCAGTCATCATTTTGCCTTATTTCCAGTTTCTGCATAGTCCTTAACAGTTTCTCCAGTGTGTTAATTCACAAATGTAATTTACCCCGGGCAGAAGAATTTGTAAGTGCTAGAAAAAAGAGAAGAAAATGAAGGTCTTCTAACGTGAAGCCAATATTTTCTCCATCATATTGCAAGCCTCACAAGTAACATCCCAAGAGCATAATTAAAAAAAACTTCTAAAAAATTAGCATCAAGTAAACAATAGCCAGAACCTTTACGAGCTGAGGCAGAGCCAGAAATCAAGTCAAATTCTTAGACTTCTTAATCACAAGTTAACAATTCAGTTTTCCTCTTTTGGCCAAGTACTGAAAATCTGATTTTATTTTTTTAGCATAAAAAGCAAAAAAATGACTGTAACTTGTTCCAGTGAGAATGGTTTTGCTGTTGTAGGATGGAGTGAATATAATCTGGGGTATGGAGATAGACTGCTTAAATAATGAGAAGAGACTCCTTAAGTTAGCTGACACCTGAGAATTATATATGTGAAGAGTTCTTCTAGAAAGTATTTATAAATGGATTTTGTTTTTCAGAGTAGAAGCCGTTATGCAACATTCTATATAACCTTTTAATATGCTAGATAGAACATCTTGATTAAGAAAACACTCCCTGAAAACACTCACAATTAAACCCCTATTCAACATGGCATATATTTTAAAAACTTTAACTGGAATGAATTTTTAAAGTCTGCTTAGCATTCTAGTTTATGATGAGAAGGGATTTATGAATAATCAGGAGCCGGATGTCATACTGCATTGTATCCACTTCAAACCTTGTAGGCACAACCCTTGAAAACATCTGAAGTTCCCTTAGAGACATCTGCCTCTTCAGTGCATCTTCACAGCATTCTGAAAGGATAATACAAACACATCCCCAGATATTCAGAAAGGAATATAAAAAGCTTATCTTGGAGGAAACTTTGTAATTTCAACTCTATTAATAATTCAAGGACAGGAGTTTACATTCTAGAGAGATGGAAAGTTCATTCTTAAAAGCTGCAATTTTATATTGTGAATACAGTAATCAAAATGCTATTAGCTTATTGCACACTTGTTTTTCTTGTGAGAATGAAATACCTCACAAATATTTTGTTTTCAGTAACTTAAAACATTTACATAAATAATGACTAAATGAGTAATAGTTGATATATTCCTAAATATTATGAAAACCAAAAACCAAACTCACTGCCACTGAGTCGATTCCAACTCATAGTGGCCCTATAGGACAGAGTAGAACTGTCCCATAGGGTTTCCAAAGCTGTAAATCTTTATGGAAGCATACTGTTACATCTTTCTCCCATGGATCGGCTGGTGAGTTCGAAACACTGACCTTTTGGCTAGCAGCCGAGTGCCTTATACACTGTGCCCACCTGGACTCCTTCAAAATATTGTGGAAGAGATTATTAATTGAGAGTAGCTCTCATTAAATTATTGTTACTGAAGTTAAGAGTGATAAATACTATAGGTTGGCTTTTGAAATGAAAAAGTATTTTGAAAGTTAAACTAACACATACCAATGGTTTTTCAATATATCTTCCTGGGATCCCTTAGTGTTTTACATTGATGCATTAGTATTCTTTCTATATTTCATTCACATTTAATAATAAAATGTAATTTAATTTTTTTCTTAAACCCTGGTAAGTAAAGTAGGCATTTAAATATGTTTATATTAAACTTTTGTATATTATAGACAACAAAGGTGTCAACTTGGGCTACCAGTTAACTCAGATTAAAGCTTGTCTAGTCATCTCTGAGCACACAAACTCCTTCCAAATGTGTCATTGATTTGGAATGTTATGAATCTGTAACCGTCTTTTTTTAAAATGAGGTCCTAGATATGCTCGTTCACATGAAGTTTTACAAAAAACACTGGTGGAGCATAGGTCTATTTATTCAAATAACTGGAAAAATTCAGATGCATTTTCTTGAGGCATGCACTTAACATGACTGAATCAAAACATATATAATAAAGTCATAATATAGAATTGCTACTAAATTTCAGTTTTTCACATTTGTCATTTGATTTTCTTATAAGAATCTTGAGCAAGTTTTAATATATTTTTTATTCACCTTGAATCTAAAATATTTTACTACTGATACAAGAGTGTGATTTGTTTAATTTAATCTTAAAATTTTCAGGGTGAAGTATTAAAATGGGTTGTTTTCAGGTTCAGTTTTTGTGACGTTTTAAAATATTAACAAAATATAAACAGAAATTATAGTCACTCTGCTTTCTCCCAAGTGCTGACTTTTATACTTACCGTTAACTCTGATCTTCTGTCACATGTCTCATCATTCCTGGTTTACTCTTATTCACAGCTCAAGTACCACTTCTTCAGTGTGCCTATGCTTAAACTCTTGGCTGCTAATCTAAAGGTTGGAGGTTCGAATCCACCCAAGGGAAATTTAAAAGAAAGGCCTGGTGACCTACTTCTGAAATCAGCTATTAGAAACTTTTTGGAGCACAGTTCTACTCTGACACGCACGGAGTTGCTGTGAATCGCAATCAACTCAACAGCAACTAGTTTGGGTTTTTTTTTGTTTCAACACATACAGTATCTACAATTATCTTAGTATTTATTTAAGCTTTTTTTTTTTTTGCTTCAAATTTGCCAAGATATAAGTTCCATGAGGGCAGGAATTTTGCCTGTATTATTCAAGAGTGCCTGAAATCAAATACGTGAGGGAGAGAAAATTAGGAGATAAGGACAGTAAGGTGTGGCAAACTGGCTGTTGTCTGTTTGTATCATCATATAGACACTGAAAGGAATTTGGCTTCTACTCAGAAATAAAATGATAGCTGCCAGAAGTCATGATGTTACTCATGTTTTTAAAAAAATCACTAGGACTTTTGCTTTTTTTTCCCCTTTGAGCAAGTTTGAGGACAAAAATGGGCAGATACAGGGAAACCAATTAGGAAGATTAAAAATTAAAATAATAATAATAATGATAATTTTATTTACATTGACCGTGTTTAGTTTCTATCTTCACCCATACAACCAATCTAATGAAAATTGAATTTCATGAAAACTCAAAAAAGATACTGAAATATTCCTGAATGTTAAGTAAGCTTGAATACCATGGCATTTATCTGGCCAAAATATAATGCACAGATTTCTGTTTCACAGTTACAGTTTCACTATAGATGACAAAGTCGATCTCCAAAATATTATTTTTATAAATAATCAGAATCAGGTATGTAACACTTCAGTAAGTCAGGGTAAGTTATCAAAATCAGTGACTGTACGGTACTATGTACTTAGTGCTATGGTCGCTGAAGATGGATTGCCCCTAGGCACATCCTTCCTGCCTTTACAAGGCTTATTATGGAGCTTATTAACTATAACTTATTTTCACTTGTAAATAAGACAAAGAATAAAAGTATTCATCCACCAAGTATAAAGGGAAAGCATAATAATTTGTTGAAATTTATGTTTTGAAAGATGCTGTTCCAGGTATTTTATAACCCTACAAGAGGAACTCAACTTTATTTTACAAATAAGCAAAATTAGGTCCATAGGAACTGGAGTATATCTAGGCCTGGCCATTCCACTAGCACAATTTTGGGAATATTAACTGCAGTATCTCTGACTACAAATTTAATATTTTCATTTTCTTTTATTTTGTTTTTGCTATGCCATATGGACCCTCCTAAAACAATGAAAAAAAAGCTCCTCCGAAAGGGCATATAGCTTATAGAAATCTACTATCAGCTATTATCAGTGTATGTATGTATGTGAAGGGTGTGTGTGTGTGTGTGTGTAAGTATGCCACAATGACTGTTGAAAATGAGTTGAAGTCAGTATTGATACCTGTGGATCACTTTGATTTTTTTTTTAGCCTGAGCTAGTTGGGAAAGATTTTATGAGATAAAAAATATCTATTCATGACTTCCTTGGAAAAAACTGGCAAATACATATTAATGTACTTCATGTTCTAAGGAAAAAAATAGGGATTATTAAGTGCTACCTTAGAAATCAAACTCCTGAAACAATCAGGATTCAAAAGTAATAAAATGGTCACAATTATATATCTAATATTATCATAAATAAGTTAAAAACAATTTCCCTTGACTTTCTTCAGAGAAAAGCCAAGAATTTAAATTTATTCAAGATAGTTAACTTTTAGAAGAGAGATAAGAAAAAGTTATACTCAATTCCTTTATTAATACAAATATTACAAAGTAAAGCCATTCAAATCAATTCAACCTGAGTCTCACTATTTTTCTCATATTTCTATTTTGTCTTTCCTGTCCCGAAAAAATAAAGATTAAAAAATACCCTACTCCAAAAGGACATATGAATTATAGAAAGCTACTATCAATGTATGTATGTGAAGTGTGTGTTCCTAAAATATTTCTGAATAATTATTTGCTCTACCCTAACATTTCCTCACTGTTTCTCAAGACTGTAATTATTTAAGCCTCACAAAAGTGAAATGTTTTATATTATTTTGAAACAATTCTAAATCTCTATTGCAATGTACTCTATACAGGTTTTTGATGTTTAGGCACAGATTTTCTTTTAGACACAGATGTACCAGTCTGCAAGGTTATACACTTAATTAGTCAGCATCAATCTATTAAAAAAAATATTGTTTACTTTTACATTATTTAATTTTTCTAATGTGGTATTTTTTTTTAAATACACTAAATTATACAGATATTAAGTGTTCAGTTCGATAAGTTTTGACAACTGTATATAGAGTTGCTATGAGTTTGAATTTACTCAATGGTAATGGGTTTAGTTTTTCTTTTTTTGTTTATTTAAAGTATCCCTGGTGATGCAAATGGTTAAGTGCTCAACTGCTAACAAAAGGTTGACAGTTCGAACTGACCCCGTGGCTCCACGGCAGAAAGACCTGGCAATCTTCCATAAAGATTACAGCCAAGAAAGCCCTACGGGATAGTTCTACTCTGTCACATGGGGTCACTGTAAGTTGGAATGATTCAACAGCACGTAACAACAACATATAAGTTTCACCAAAAATAAAATTTTAAAAAATTTCCATCATCCCACTAATTTCCCTTGTGCCCTTTTCTGTGTAATTCCCTCCATGGCCCAGAGTCAACTTTTTCCTGGTTTCTCTCATGATAATTTTTGGATAATTTTTGCCTTTTGTTGTAGATCACATAAATGGAGTTACATAACGCATGGGAGTTATATAATGCATGGGAGCCCTGGTGGTGCAGTGGTTAAAGGGCTCAGCTGCTAATCAGAAGTTTGATTTCTTGTACTCAATTTACTGTTTTTCAGATTGTTCCATGTTGTAATGTGAATCAGTAGTTTGCTCCTTTTTCACATATGAACATAGCATTATTTTTTATACATTCTATTGCTGATGGATATTGGACTGTTTCTACTTTTAGCCTTAATTGAATAAGATTGCTAAGAACATTGCTCTATGTATTTTGTAAGAATGTCTTTTCACTTATCTGATAAATAGAAGGGGAATTGTTGAATCGCAGATGTGTATTTAATTTTATAATAAAATTTCAAATCTTCAGGGTGGTTGTGATACTGCATGCTTGCATAATAATGATTTAGAGTATTAGTAATCAGTATTATCTGTCTTTGTTAACACTCTAATTGTGATATACTATCTTATTGAAGTTTAAACTTGGATTCCTCTGATGTTGGATAACTTTTCATGTGCTTTGGGTCATTTGTATATCTTGTTTTGGAAAGAGTCTGTGTTCTTTTTTTTTTTGGCCTGGTTTTTAATTTTGTTATTCACATTTTTTGTTTTGATTGGTAGAAGTTTGTTATATAGTCTAGCTGCAAGTTCTTTTTTAGATTATATATTGTGAAGAATTTTTTTTCCAGTCTGTAAGTTGCCTATTTATTTTTCGAACAATGTCTTTTGTGAGCAAAGTTTTTTAAATCTTGATGAATCTCAATTTATCAAGTTTTAATGATTCATGCTTTATAAGACTTGTCTCAGAATCTTTTGCTTTTCTCAAGTGTATGAAGATATTTTCCTATGTTTCTTCTAAAAGTCTGATGGTTTTGCTTTAATGTACTTATTTGTTATCTCTAAGATCTATGTCTGTTCTGAGCTGATTTTATTTATTTATTTTATTCATTATGGGTCTTATTTTTCTGCCTCTACTCATAGTTGGTAATTTTTGTTTTTATACCACATATTATATTTTATCTTTCTGAGTGTTGGATGTTTTTATTTTCATAAATATCCTTGATATTTGTTCTTGAAAAGAGTTTGATCCTTCCAGATGTTACATTTACGTTTTGTTAGATGGGACCAGCATCGAGGTTCCAATACTTTCATTAGGGCTTAAGAGTTATCTTAAATTATTTACTGTGTATGGAGTGATACAGAGATTGAAATTCATTTTTGCCATACAAGTGTCTAATTATCCGCACTTTTTTTTTTTAATTGTGCTTTAGGTGAAAGGTTACAGAGAAAATTAGTTTCTCACTCAACAATTCATACACAAATTGTTTGTGACATTGATTGCAATCCCCATGATGTGTCAACACTCTCCCCTTCCCCATCTCAGGTTCCTTGTTTCCATCCGTCCTTTTTTCCTGTCCCTTCTAGCCTTCTCTTTTTTGATTTTACACAGGTGTTGCCCATATGGTCTCATATACATGACTGAACTAAGAAGCACGCTCCTCATGTGTACTATTGTTTGATTCATAGACCTGTCTAATCTTTGGCTGAAGGGTGAATTTTGGGAGTGGCTTCAGTTCTGAGTTAAAAGGGTGTCCAGGGGCCATAGATTCACTGGTTCCTCTAGTCTTTGTCAAACCAGTAAGTCTATCTTTTTCTGTGTATGTGAATTTGAATTTTGTTTTATGTTTTCTCCTGCTCTGTTTGGGACCCTCTATCATGATCTCTGTCAAAGAATCTGGTGGTAGTAGCTGGGCACAATATAGCTGTTCTGGCCTCAGGCTGGTGGAAGCTGTGGTACTTGTGGTCCATTAGTCTTTTGGACTAATCTTTCCCTTGTGTCTTTGGTTTTCTTCATACTCCTTCACTCTGAATGGGATGGGACCAGAAGATGTATCTTAGATGGCTGCTCAAAAGCTTTAAAGACACCAGAAGCTACTCACCAAAGTAGGATGTAGAACATTTTCTTTATGAACTATGTTATGTCAATTGACCTGGGTGACCCCTGTGACCATAGTCCACAGCCCTCAGTCCCAGTAATTCAGTCCCTCAGGGTATTTGGATGAATCTATGAAGCTTCTATGACTTTACCTAGGTCAAGTTGTGCTTACTTCCCCTATATTGTGTACTGTTTTCTCTTCAGCAAAGTTAACACTTGTCTAGTATCTAGTTAGTGATCTCAGACCTATGATAAAGCCAGAGTAGTCAAAATGGCCTAGTACTGGTACAAAGACAGACACATAGACCAATGGAAGAGAACTGAGAACTCAGACATAAATCCACCCACCTACTGTAAGCTTATCTTTGACAAAGGTCCAAAGTCCACTAAATGGAGAAAGGACAGTCTCTTTAACAAATAGTGCTGGCAAAACTGGATTTCTGTCTGTAAAAATATGAAATAAGACCCATACCTCACACTATACACAAAAACTAACTCAAAATGGATCAAAGACCTAAATATAAAACCTAAAATGATAAAGATCATGGAAGAAAAGATAGGGGCAATGCTAGGGGCCCTAATATAAGGCATAAATAGGATACAAACCCTAACTAATAATGCACTAACACCAGAAGATAAACTAGATAACTAGGAGCTCCTAAAAATTAAACACTTATGCTCATCAAAAGACTTCACCAAAAGAGTAAAAAGAGAACCTACAGATTGGGAAAAAAAATTTAGCTATGGCATACCCCACAAGGGTCTAATCTCTGAAATCTACAAGATACTGCAACATCTCATCAACAAAAAGACAAATAAACCAATTGAAAAAATGGGTAAAGGGAGCCATAGTTTGGAGAGCCAACACAGTGCTATAGACAGAAGCACCATGCTGCCCTTCTGCAGCAAAGACCCCCCAAATTAAGTAAAACAGATAAAAACATCAATCCTGGAACCCTAAACATCAAATGAAGGAATAAAGAACTTGATCAAGAACCAAATGGCATAAGAAACTGACAGAGAACAGAGAAAGAGGAGAGCTAGGGAGTGGAGGTCCCCTACCAGCTAACATGGCACAGATTCACCACATTGGACTACAGCCACCAAGGAAAGCAGACAGGAAGTATGTGAAGGCAACTTGTTGAGGCTCCCAACAGGAGACAGAGCACCTGGTAGCCAGCAATACATGCTTTCCCACCTCCCACTCCTCTTCTCTGTACAAGGTCTCCATCACTTTCCAACAGGCCAGCATCGCTCTGCTGGAGAGATACCAATTCACTGCCACCCAGATTCACCATCTGGGGCCTCAGCCACCAAAGTGTGCAGACAAGGAGTATAGGAGGGCAACTTCACAGAGCTACCAACAGGAGACAGAGCACCTGGTAACCACAGATACGCACTTTCCCACCCCCTACCCTTCTTCCCTCTACTCGGCCTCCACTGCTTTCCAATGGGCCATGGGCAATCGACTAGAGAGACACTAGATCACTGCTGCTAGGGTCCACTTTGCCCCCACCAGCTGGCCCCTTCAGTGCCATTTTTTGTTTTTGTTTTTTTGATATATATACTTTTTTTTTTTTTTGGCTTTTTGTGTTGCTTCTCTCTCTCTCTGTTCCTTCCTTTCCTTTATCCCACCCAGCTAGGCTCATGTGCCATCCTGTACCCTTTTTGACTGGCTGTGATTTTTCTGTTTGTTAGCTTTGTTCTTTTTTTTCTGTTTCTTCTCTCTCGCTCCTTTCCTTCCTCTCGCCCACCTAGCCTTGTGCACCATGCCCTTCCCTTTTCAAGGGGCCTTGCTGCACCACTCAGCTGGAGATTCATTGCACTCGGCCTCCCTGGATCTGCACCACAGTCACTAACCAGCACCTGCAGAACCATTTTATTTATTTATTTATTTTTTGTTTTGTGTTGTTGTTGTAGTTCCTTCTCTGTCTCTCTCTCTCCCTTCCTTCTTTTCTTTTCTCCCTACCACCTAGCCCCTTGTGCTCCCTCCACCTTCTTGGCGGGCTGTGTTGTACTCCTCAGCTGGAGAGCCTCTGGCATACAGCGTCCCCGGGTCTGTGTCACCCCCACAGGCCAGCTCCCTCAGCTCCTTGTTTTTTATTTTTCTTTATCTTTCCCCTTCTCCTTTTTTGTTCTCCCTCCCACCTAAGTCTTGTGCTGCCTCCACCCCTTCTGACAGCCCTGCCATGCCACTTGGCAAGAGAGACATCAGCTCACTCCTACCCGAACTCCCTCCCACCTCTAATGGCCAGTTCCCCCCTCCACTGTATTTTTGTTGCTGTTGTTGTTTTACTTTTTTATTATTTAAATTTTGTTTGTGTTTGTTTTTTGGTCTCTTCTCTCTATTTCCCCTATTTCCTTTCCTTTCTCCCGTCCACCTGGCCCCATAAGCCACCCACACTCCATCTAGACAAGTTGAGCCACTCTACTTGGCTAGAGAGCCACTGGCACAAGGCATCACTGGGTCTGCCCCACTCCCACCCACCAAATGCTACAGCACCACCATTTTATTTGCTTTTTTTATTTTTATTTTTTCCTTCTTCTTTTTTTGATTGTTACTTCTCTTCATTCACCCACCCACTTTGCTCTACACAGCACTTCCTATCCTTTCCCTCCTGCCTATCTGCACCATGCACCAAGTGCTGTGCCCCTGAGTAGCACCAACATGGTTCCTTGAACCACACCCTGCACTACCCCCTGACCTTGCTCTGTTGGCCCCAGTTCATGGCACAAACTACTGATCCCTGCTCCTTCACCCCTGATGGACCTGCTCTGCTGCACCATAGCTGAGCGACCAGCCCTGACCACCTGGTCAAGGTGCTGAGAATTATCATGCCCACAGATGAGCAAACAACAAAGAACAACCAGCTTGCCTGCCCAGACATAACCAAATAAAGCACAAAAGCAGGAAGAAACAAACAAATCTAAAATCAATAAATGAAGAAAATAATTCCTGAATGTCCCAAAGACAGCAAACAATATCAAAACATACAAAAAAAAAGAACAAGATGGCTCCAGAAAGAGTCCAAAATAAAACACGAGATGACCTTCCAGTAGAAGAAAAGGCACTGGAACTACCTGATAGGGAATTCAAAACTCTAATATTCGGGTTTTTTCAACAGATGAAAGAAAGCACAGACAAAAATAAGGAAAAAAATAGACAAAATTATGGAAAATACAGGCAAAGATCATGGAAAAGACAGACAAAACAATGGAAGAATTTAGAAAAATAATACAGGAACAAAACGTCAATATAAACAAACAAATAGAAATCATACAAAAACAACTATTAGAAATCCAAAGATAAAAAACAAGATTTCAGAAATCGATATTGCCATAAAAGGTTTTAGGATCAAATTTGAAACAATAGAAGACAGGATCAGTGAAATTGAAGACAAATACTTGGATACCACTTTGTTTGAGGAAAAATCAGAGAAAAGAATGAAGAAAAATGAAGAAACTATGAGAAAGAGGTGGCATACAACCAAAAGCAAAAAATTGCATGTGATTGGAGCTTCAGAACAGGGGCAGAAAATGAAAAACACAGAAAGGATCATTGAAGATTTGCTAACAGAAAATGTCTCTAATATTATAAAAGATAAAAAGCTGACTATCCAAGAAGCTCAGTGAACCCCATATAGGATAGACCCCAAAGGAAAATCACCAAGACGTATCATAATCACACTCTTTAAAACCAAAGACAAAGAAAGAATCCTGGGAGCAGTTCCAGAAAAATGAAAAGTCATATACAGAGGGGAAACAATAAGACTAAGCTCTGATTACCTGGTATAAACAATGCATGCAATAAGGCAATGGGATGACATATATAAAACCTTGAAAGAAAAAAATTGCCAACCAAGAATAACATACATTGCACAACTCTTGCTCAAATATAATGGTGAAATTAGGACATTTCCAGATAAATGGAAATTAAAGGAATATGTAAAAACCAAAACAAACCAAACTTATAACAATTATTAAAGGGAGTCCTTTGATTAGAAAACCAACAACATCAGACAACAGCCTGAATCTAGAATGCAAGACCACATCAGCCAGATACCAATCTAGGTAATGAACAAACAAGGATAAAACACAACTAAAAGATTTACAACAGGGAACCAGAGAGATCAATCTGTAAATGACAACAGTGTCAGAACAAAATAAGAGGGAATGAATGGTGTAGGAATAGAACTCTCAAACAAAAATGAAATCATGGTGATATCAAGTAATAAAAGACTCATCCAAATTTAGGAAGATATGGGCAAAATTCAAGGTAACCAAAAAAAAGTTAACAAACTTACTCATAAAAATAAAAATAAAGAAGAAAAACATAAAGTCTCAGTAAACACAAAATCTAAACAAATGAAATAAATGAAAAAAAATTCACAAACAAAAACAATTTAACACAGCAGAGTAAGAGGAAGAAAGAAAATGTCAGCAGCACAAAAAAAAAGCACTACAAAAAGACAGCAATAAACTCACACCTATCAATAATCACACTGAATGTAAAGGGCATAAAGAAACAGAGATTGACAGAATGGATAAAAATACATGACCCATCAATATACTGTCTACAAGCGACATATCTTAGAAACAAAGACATAAATATATTAAAAATCAAAGGATGGAAAAAATATATCAAGCAAACAGCAACCAAAAAAGAGCAGGAGTGGCAACACCAATAACAGATAAAATAGACTTTAAAACAAAATTCATCATAAAAGAAAGAAGACTATTATATAATGATAAAGGGAAAACCTACCATGAAGACTTCACCATCATAAGTATCTACGCACCCAATGACAGGGCTCCAAAATACGTTAAACAAACTCTAATAGCACTGAAAAGAGAATTTGACAGCTCCACAATAATAGTAGGAGACTTCAACACACCACTCTCAGTAATGGACAGAACATCTAGAAAGAAACTCAACAAAGATACAGAAGATCTAAAGGCCACAATCAACCAACTTGATCTCATAGATATGTATAGAACACTTCACCCAACAGCAGCAAAGTGTACATTCTTTTCTAATGCACATGGAAGGTTCTCCAGAACAGATCACATCTTAGGCCACAAAACAACCCTCAACAAAATCCAAAACACTGAGATAATATAAAGTATCTTCTCTGACCACAAGACCATCAAAGTAGAAATTAATAACAGGAGGATCAAGGGGAAAAAAAATCAAATATATGAAAACTGAATAACACCCTGCTCACACATCACTGAGTAATAGAAAATATCAGAAATGGAATCAAAAAATTCCTAGAATCAAATGAGAATGAAAACACATCATATCAAAACCTGTGGGACACAGTAAAGGCAGTGCTCAGAGGTCAATTTACAGAAATAGATGCACACATCAAAAAAGAAGAAAGGGACAAAATCTAAACATAAGCTACACAACTCGAACAAAGAGAAAGAGAATAGCAAAAGAAGCCCATGGCCACCAGAAGAAAAGAAATAATGAAGATCAGAGCAGAAATAAATGAAATAGAGAATAGAAAAACAATACAGAGAATCCACAAAACCAAAAGTTAGTTCCTTGAAAGGTCAACAAAATCAACAAAACACTAGC
This sequence comes from Trichechus manatus latirostris, assembly GCF_000243295.1. Lineage (NCBI taxonomy): Eukaryota > Metazoa > Chordata > Mammalia > Sirenia > Trichechidae > Trichechus > Trichechus manatus. Next base: position 2,075,627 of record NW_004444167.1, on the reverse strand, counting down.
CAAACTGATGAAAAACAGGAGAGGACACAAATAACCCAAATAAGAAATGAAATGGGGGACATTACGACAGACCCAAAAGAAATAAAAAGGATCTTAACAGAGTATTATAAAAACTATACTCCAACAAATTGGAAAACCTAGCTGAAATGGACAAATATCTAGAAACACACTACTTATCCAAAATATGACAAAATTGATGTTGAAAATATGAACAGACCCATAACAAGAGAAGAGATTGAAAAGGTAATAAAAAAAACTCCCAACAACCAAAAAAAAGCCCTGGCCCACATGGCTTCACTGGAGAATTCCACCAAACATTCAGAGAAGAGCTTACAGCAGTACTACTCACATTATTTCAGATCACAGAAAAGGAAGAGATATTTCCAAATCCATTCTGTGAAAGCAGCATAACCCTAATACCAAAACCAGGCAAAGACACCACAAAAAAAGAAAATTTCAGACTAATATCTCTCATAAATATAGATGCAAAAATTCTCAAGAAAATTCTAGCCAGTAGAATTCAGCATCATATCAAAAAAATAATAGACCATGACAGGATAGGATTCATGTCAGCTATGCAAGGATGGTTCAACATTAGAAAATCCATCAACCTAATCCATCACATAAATAAAACAAAGGAAACAAATCACATGATCATCTCAATTAATGCAGAAAAGGCATTCGGCAAAATCCAACACCCATTCCTAATAAAAACTCTCAATAAAATAGGTACAGGGGGAAATTCCTCAACCTAGTAAAGGGCATCTATGCAAAACCAACAGCCAACATCATTCCAAACAGAGAGAAGCTGAAAACTTTCCCCTTGAGAACAGGAACAAGACAAGGATGTCCTTTATCACCACTCTTATTTAGTGTTGTGCTGGAAGTCCTAGCTAGAACACTAAGTCAAGAAAAAGAAATAAAGGGCATCCAAGTTGGTAATTAAGAAGTAAAACTGTCCCTATCTGCAGATGACATGATACTATATATGGGAAGCCCAAAAGATTCCATGAGAAAACTACTGGAACTAATAGATTCAGCAGAGTAGTAGGATACAAGATAAACACCCAAAATCAGTTGGATTCCTATACACCAACAAAGAAAATGATGTAAAGGAAATTAGGAAAGCAATACCATATATAATAGTACCTAAAAAAATAAAATAGTTAGGAATAAATCTAACCAGGGATGTACAGGACCTATAAAAGGAAAACTACAAAACACTACTGCAAGAAACCAAAACAGATCTACATGAACAGAAAAATATACCATACTCATGAATAGGTAGACTCAACATTGTGAAAATTACAATTCTACCCAAAGCAATCTATAAATACAATGCAATCCCAATCCAAATACCAACAGCATTCTTTAAAGAGATGGAAAAAATAATCATTAACTTTATATCAAAAGTGAAGAGGACTCGGATAAGTACAGCATTATTGAAGTAGAAGAATAAAGTAGGATGACTCGCTCAACTTGACCTCAGAAACTACTATACAGCTACAGTAGTCAGAACAGCCTGGTACTGGTACAATGACAGACACATTGACCAATGGAACAGAATCGAGAACCCAGAAGTAAATCTGTTCACTTATGGTCACCTGATCTTTGTCAAGTGCCCAAAGTCCATTAAATGGGGAAAAGACAGTCTTTTTAACAAACGGTGCTGGCAAAATTGGATGCCCATTTGCAAAAAAATGAAACAGGACCCATACCTCACACCATACATGAAAACTAATTCAAAATGGATCAAAGACCTAAGTCTAAAACTAAAAAGTATAAAGATCATAGAATAAAAAATAGGATCAACATTAGAGACCCTAATACATGGCATTAACAGGATACAAACCATAACTAAAACATAAAAATTCCAGAAGATAAAGTAGATTACTGAGTCTTCTAAAAATTAAACACTTATGCTTATCAAAAGACTTCACCAAAAGAGTGAAAAGAGAACCTAGCGACTGGGAAAAATTTTTTGGCTATTACAAATCTGACAAAGTTCTAATCTCTAAAATCTACTGGAAAATCCAACACTTCTACCACAAAAATACAAATAATCCAGCTAAAAAATGGGCAAAGGAAGTGAACAGACACTTCACCAAAGAAGACATTCAAGTGCTAACAGACACATGAGGAAATGCTTGTGATCACTAGCTATTAGAGAAATGCAAATCAAAACCACAGTGAGATACCATCTCACCCCAGCATTACCAGCACAAATCAAAAAAACAGAAAATAACAAATGTTGGAGAGGCTGCGGGGAGATTGGAACACTTATGCACTGTTGGTGAGAATGCAAAATGGTACAACCATTTTGAAAAATGATATGGCGCTTCCTTAGAAGGCTAGAAATAGAAATACCATATGGTCCAGCAATCCCACTCCTAGGAATATATCCTAGAGAAATAAGAGCCATCGCTCTAATAGACATATGCATACCCATGTGCACTGCAGCATTGTTAACAATAGCAAAAAGATGGAAACAACCCAGATGCCCATCAACAGATGAATGGATAAACAGACTGTGGTACATACACACAATGGAATACTACACAATGATGAAGAGCAATGATGAATCTGTGAAGCATCTCACAACATGGATGAATCTGGAGGGCATTATGCTGAGTGAAATAAGTCAATCACAAGAGGACAAACATTGTATGAGACCACTACTATAAAAACTCCTGAAAAGGTTTACTCACAAAAAGAAACAATCTTTGATGGTTATGAGGGAGGGGAGTGGAGTGGGGGAACCACTAAATAGACAATAGATAAGTGGTAACTCTGGTGAAGGGTGAGACAGTACACAATACTGGGGTAGCCAGCACAACTTGTACAAGGAACAGTCATGGAAGCTCCATAGACACATCCGAACTCCCTGAGGGACCCAGTTGCTGGGCTGAGGGCTGTGGGGACCATGGTCTTGGGGAACATCTAGCTCAATTGGTATAACGTAGTTTATAAAGAAAATGCTATAGGATTTTTTGGTTTATATTCCTCATAAACTCCGGTTTCTTTTCATATCACATAAAAATATTCTTCATGCATAGTAAGCAGATTTGCTTTCTAAATACTATTTTAAAGAAAGCTATCAAACTCTGATACTATGTGTAGATACATACTCTCACCTTGCCTCTTTTCTTGCTGAAGAAAGCAATAAGAAATTTATGTCATTATATTAATCATATCTTTTTTTTCTAAGGTGTCTGTTGTTTGAATTTCCCTTCAAACAAAACAGTGTTATCTACAGAGAGAAAGCCTATGACAGTTAAGTTATTCTCAGAGTACCATGCTGGGTTTTTTTCAGAAAGGAATATAGAATGAAAGAAGGAAGGAAGGCAGGGGAAAGAAAAGGATCAACATCATGTGTTCATTTAAATTGAGGCAAGGTTCATTAACATTTAGAATTAACATTTTTACTTTACAATAGTTAAAAATAATCCAATAACTTCAGCCTTTTAAGGATAGATAAAAAGCTGTTGTTTGAAAATGCAAAACAGCTGGCAATCTTGTGTATTAGAAAATAAAGACAATTAGTTGAAACCACTAATTTCATAAAGTATTAATTTCCATATTTCCAATAATAGTTAATTTTACATTAAGGTTATTCATCTTAGTCCTAGTACACAACTCTGGAAAAACAAAATTTTATCAGAATTTAAAAGATCAATGAAATAACAAATTTTAGATCTAGAAGGCTGTTTGCAGACCATTAATTCTTAAATATTCAGTTCTCAGAAGCATATTTTTATTGTGTTTATTTTTTTTAAGACCAGAAAGTCTAACACCTGAGCAAGTTTCAATGTTTCACATGGATCTAAAAGGAGTGATTATTGAAAGGGTAGTTTTCCAAATGCCTCAGAAAAACTTTCCTATCTTTTTAACTATCGAAGATTAATTTGTCAATGAAAATTATCATCCATAATGAACAAGATGGATTTCTAAGCAGACATTTTACCAGAATATACTGGGATGACCATACCCATTGTGAAAATATTGTTTTATTGTCAGGTACCTTGTCACACTGTCACATTCCTTCATCTATTTCCCGTTTCTTTGACTCATCCTTAGGACTTCCTCCCAATATGTCAGTGATAAAGAACCTACAAGGTTATTTCCCCTGATTGATCTTTGCCAGTGCCTTACAGGTTTTTGAAGTATTTTAAATAAAATTGCAGGTCTGAATTATCTGGAGGACTGTGTAAGTGTCTGCATCATTCTTGAATCTCCTTAAACATGCCTCACGGAATACTCATTTACTCATATGCCAAGATTTTAGCATTAGGGGACTACAGCGCTCTCTGGAATTAATCAATAATTGTGTTAGAAGAACACTCACACTTTAAAGAATAATTTCTTCATTTATTTAAGTATTTACTGAGTATATGCTAAATGTTATACTTGGCAGTTAGAATACAATGTTGAATAATCAAGACTCATTTCTTTTTTAGATATAAGACTGATAATATCTTTTATATTTGCATTCAAAGGAAGCTTTCCAAAAGCCTATAACTACAAATGTTTAGCAATAGAAAACACAAATATATCATGGGTTTTTAACTCATTTTTTTCTTGATATTCACTAATAGAACAATAAGAAATTACTTTCAGCTTGAAATTGAATATAAAACATTATGAATATATCAGAAAACATCCTTTGCTGTTGTTAAAACTGGTTTTTATATAAGCATAAATTTATTACAATTTTTTTCTAACAAAAGATATGCAATGCCTATCACTGTGTGGCATGTAGTAGGCATTTGATAAATAGGAGAAATAATTACTATTCATCTTGTGCCACAACTAATATATTCTTTAGTTAAACTTCACTAAACTCTTTTCACTGAAGAGTTTCTCTTTATTTTTTCCTTAAAATATTTTTAAGCTTCAAATAATGTCTTCAATTTTGTAATTTAGTAAATTTGATATTGTTAAATTTATGTATGTAGTTCTTGAATTTGTTACTTATCATCAAATTAGTATTGCACTTTACTCATAACTAAGGTTTATTGAGTTGAAATTACCTTAATAGTACAATGCATTAACATATCCAGAGTTATTCTGCAATCCTACTTATTTTTTAGTTTTAAACATGATCATGTTAAGCATTGATGTAAAAAGAAAGTCATCAATTTGTTGACATATTTGGAAAATGAAATTAATTTTGGGAATTTATATGGATTATCCACATTAATCAAATAGATTTGCTTTTTTTTTTAATTGATGTAATCAAATGAAATTTACATTTCAAGTTAGTCTCCCATACAGAATTTTCTTTTAACATACATTGTTATGAGACCCCAACCTCTCACCCCATTCTGCGACAGCACACTCCTCCCCTCTGCCCCTGATTCCCCATGAACATTCAATCAGCTCCTAACCTCTCTGCCTTCCCCTCTGACCTCTGGACAGAAGCCGCCCCTTTAGTCTCTTATATCTATTTGTCTAAGAGGCACCTTCTTCACAAGTATCACTTTATGTCCCACAGTCCAGTCCAACCCTTGTCTGAAGAGTTGGCCTCGGAAATTGTTTTCGTTCTGGGGTGATGGAGAGACCAGGGGCCATGCTTTCTGGGGTGCCTCCAGTCTTTGTCAGACCATTAAGTCTGGTCTTCTTACTAGTATTTGCGTTCTTCATCCCATCATTCTACTGCTCCATCAGGGACCCTCTGTTGTGTTCCCTGTCAGGACATTCATTGGTGGTAGCTGGGCACCATCTAGTTCTTCTGGTCTCAGGCTGATGAAGTCTCTGGTTTATGTGGCCCATTCTGTCTCTTGGGCCAATACTTCCCTTATGTCTTTGGTTTTCTTCGTTCTCCTTTACTCCAAGTGGTTGGGACCAACTGATGCATCTTAGATGGCTGCTTGCAAGCTTTCAAGATCCTAGATGCCACTCACCAAAGCAGGATGCAGAACACCTTCCCAATAAGGTTTGTTATGCCAATTGACATAGATGTCCCCTGAAAGCATGGTCCCCAGACCCCGCATCCTTGCTACTCTGTCTCTCAAAGTATTTGATAGTATTGAGGAAACTTCTTAGCTTTGGTTTAGTCCAGTTGTGCTGGCTTCCCCTGTAGTGTGTGCTTTCCTTCCCTTCACCTAAGATCATTCTTATCTACTATCTAGTTAGTGAATAACCCTCACCTTCCCTCCACACCCCCATAACCATCAAAGAATGTTTTCTTCTGTGTTTAAACCTTTTCTTGAGTTCTTATAATAGTGGTTTTATACAGTATTTGTCTTTCTATGCCTGACTAAATTCACTCAGCATAATAAGTTCTAGCTTCCACCAAGTTATACGATGTTTCACAGCTTCATCATTGTTCTTTATCATTGCATAATATTCCATTGTATGGATAAACCACAGTTTGTTTATCCATTTGTCCATCGATGGGCACTTAAGTTGCTTCCATCCTTTGGCTATTGTGAACAGTGCCGCGATGAACATGGGTGTGCATATATCTATTTGTGTGACGGCTCTTGTTTCTCTAGGATATATTCCAAGGAGCTGGATAGCTGGATCATATGGTACTTATATTTCTAGCTCTTTAAGGAAGCACCAAATTAATTTCCAAAGTGTTTGTACCATTTTACATTCCCACCAACAGTGTATAAGTGTTCCAGTCTCTCCACAACCTCTCCAGCATTTGTTATTTTGTGATTTATGGATTAAT
>NW_004444167.1:2028083-2068093 GCF_000243295.1 Trichechus manatus latirostris | reverse complement strand
ACTTTGACTTCTTCCCTACCTATTTGGATAGATTTGCTTTTTTATATTCTATGTTATAACAGTCTTCATATGCTGTAATTGGAAAGAGCTACGACTTTTGAGACTCATTAACATCATTAGAGGTAGTTCCCATCTTACAACTGGGTTCTGTTCCAAGTACTCAGTCATAAGTTGGTTCTGACGTAAGTCTGATGCTTCATTCTTTTTCAGTTTTCATTGTTATTGCTTTTTATTATCAGTATCTTTATAAATCTGGTATTTATTTGCCTTTGGATGTTGGAAATATTACATATAAATTTACAGATCTAATTTAATGCATACATACATAAAAAATACAAAAATCATAAAAATTTTTCCTCCGACAATGACGAAGAGTTGAATGATGTTGGTATTTTGTCAGTTGTGGTAGGAACTTCACTTGTGGAAGGTTCTGGATCATCTAGATTATTCCTGGAAATGAAGATGGCATTTCTAGTCAGAAAATTAGTGAGAGTTGTCTATATGGTTCTTTTCTTTTTTACCTGATAGAGAGTCTTCATCTTGTGTTATCTTGTCCAGCTCATCATTGAATTTTTTGACGGCTTCAACATCAACGCTTTGTGCCTCTACAGTTATACTCATGTTTTTAAACCAAATCTGCATCTGAAGTCATGAAACTAGCCCTTGCTGGCATTAAAGTACTCGCTGCAGTCTTCACCTTGCTGTTCCTTCAGGTTTTCAAAAAGGCTGCATACTTTCATTTGAATCATCAGTAAACTCATGGGAACCCTTTTCTGGATTTGGTCTTCTAGTCAAACCATCCTCTCCATTTTGTGGATGGGCCCTTGCTCTTCTTTGTTAAAATTGTCGATTTTATGCCAATCGCTCCTTTAACTGCCTGCAAAATCCTATTCTCATCATTAATGATTGTCAAAACGGTCAAATGAGACAGTCTTTTAGGTGCTAATTTGCTGACTTTCTTTCCATTATCATAGGCCTTAGTGATCTTCATCTTTATATCCATGTTTAAAGCCTTCCTCACTTGCTTTTTTGGATTAGAACTTTCAGTGGCATGACTTCTTTTGCTAGACATATTGTTGAGGGCACCCCTGGTAGTGTAGTGGTTAAGACCTCGGCTGCTAACCAAAAGGTCAGCAGTTTGAATCCACCAGCCAGCCTCTCCTTGGAAAGTGTATGGGGCAGTTCTACTTTGTCCTACAGGGTTGCTATGAGTCGGAGTCAACTCAACGGCAACGGGTTTGGTTTGATTTGAGTATAAGCAGTGCAGATGTTACAGTTAGAGAAATTTGAACAATTTGGCTTCAAATTAACAACTGATGCCTCTTATGGTATGAAACTCTGAATACAATCACACTATAGGCCTGGTCTACAATGAAGTCAGTCTTGTAGCAATGGAGTCGCAGTTGTGATGACTGTCGGGTGTGTGTTCAGTTCAATTGTCCTATGTTGTTAGAGTTGAACATTGCCCAACTTTCTATCCATTATGACTCCCAACACAGACACCAACTTCATACGGCAGTGTTTTGAACAGTAAATCATAAAATTGAACATCTGTGAGTGAACATCTGAGAATAATATCAGCAAGTTATACACTGCAACATTTTATGTAGTATGTATTACTAACAATAAGATGTACAAAAGAAGGAAGGTTATAAGTGCGATTCCTCACAATTCGAATACATCGTAAGTAGGGGACTACCTGTACTTTATTCATACATTCATTGAGCAAATATATGTTGATACCTAACATATACTTGACCTTGCATTTGAAGAACTGCAGTGAGCTAATCAAAGTCTCTTCCCTAATGGAAGTTGTTTCCTAGTGAGAGAATTGCACAGTAAACAGACAAGCATAACATGTATTGCATAATGAAACTTATATAGGGAAAAACAAACCAAAAGAAGATGGGATAGGTTGTTCCAAGCTTTTGAGGGAAAGATATTCCAGGTAGAAGAACTAACAGGGCTAAACATCCTGAAGAACAACAAGGAAACTTGTGTCTGGAAGAGAATAGTATGGGGGAGAGTGAAGGACATGAAGATAGGTAACTGGTATTGTGAGGAAGGACACATATAGCCTTCTATTGAAAGGACGTTTGTTCCTAAACTGATTGAAATCCATTGGAAGGTAGGGATTTGAAAACGTAATGACATGACATAACTTATATTTTTAAAATATAATTCTAGCTTTTCTGTCTAAAATAGAAATACAGGAGTAGACTTAAGGAGAAGACTTAGAAGGAAATTTCAGATATGATGATGGATTGAGAAATAACAATGGATTGAATCAAAATAGCCTAAGTGGATGTGTTGAGAGGTAACAGAATCATGAATTCATTTTGAAAATAGGAAACATAGGTTGCTGATGAATTTAATTTGGGTCTGAGAAAAAGGAAGAATTTAAGTGTGGTTCTAAGTTTTGGCCCAAGCAACTAGAATTATGGAGTAGTCTATAATTTATTTATTTATTGGCTTTAAATAAAGCATTTACTGATTAGGGCTGGATGTGGTTCTGGACACACACCTCTGCTTTGCGGGGAATGAAGGCTGTGCCCAGAAGGAGCCCAGGTTGGCAGAGGCTCCAGTGTGGCAGGAGGCAGCCCCTGAGAGGACCTCCAATCCATCCCATATATCCAGTGCTAGAGGCCTGATGTTATTGTTATTTTTATTTATTTTTTATTCAATTGTCTGAAATTTCTATAACTTTGCTCTGTAATTGGTGTAGAGCAAGGCCTCAAAATGTTTCAAAACTGTTCTTACAAGCACTGTAGGAATACACAGGGCCACTCCAGACCCAAGCACCCTGGAGGCTTGCAGTGGAGTAGTCTATAATTTAAATGGGAAAGACTGAGAAGAGACAGTTTGGGAAAGAGGAAAAGAAGTTTGATTTCAGACATGTTGACTTTATCACAGCTATTAGATATCTAAATACAGATGTCAGGGTGTTAGTTGAATAGTCAGTATGGTGTTCAAAAAACATTTCTGAGAGGATGATATAAAATTTGGGGACATCAGCTAAGACACGGTTTTTAAATAATGCTACTGGATAAGATAACCAAGAGAGTGCATGTAGATGGTTAAGATCAAAGATTCAATTACTGAACCTTGGGACAGTGCAATATTAAGAGATCACATAAAAAGAAGAAACTCTGGCAAAGGATACTTGGAGGGAGAGGGAAGTAAGATAGATGTCTTGGGAGCCAAGTGAAAAAACAGAAACCTATTAAAGAGGACCAAGTGCTCAGCTATGCCCAGTGCTCTGTCAACTTCAATAAAGATAGAGCATTTGGTGATGTGGAGGCCACAGTATTTATACAAAGCAAACTGAGTAGAGCAGGGGTGATAATATAGTTTATTGGAGTAGTTTCAAGAAAAAAATGGCAGAAAAGGTATTGGAAACATAATTTATAGGTGATTCTTTTAAAGATCTTGCAATAAAAGCAAGAGAAACATTGTGGGAGACTACAGAGAAAATTAGGACATGTGATAATTTTGAAAAGATTTAAAAAAGAAAGCATGTTTGGATATTATTAGGGAAGTTCCAACAGGCAGAGGAAATTAGTTACATAAAAGAGACAAGGAAGTATTTCCAGACATATGCCCTTGAACAGAAAGAGGGGATAAAAATAAAGGACACAAGTAGAAAAGCTGGCCTTAGATACAAGTCTAGACAGATAGTCCTTAGTAACAGGAGGGAATGCAGAATATTTGTGGACAGCTACAGGAACATGGGTACTATCGGTGCTGTGCTGGTGGCAGTGTATTATAGTTTTTTTTTGTTTGTTTTTAATGGCTTTTATTATTATTATTTGGTCAAATAGGAAGAAAATCATCAGATAAGAGTGATAATGGTTGAGAGATATTTGAATGTTTGAGGAGAGATAAACAGATAAAAATTGTTCTAGAAGTGTGAGAAAGTCTACAAACCAGCAAAATTAAATAAGATTTCCTGGTATCACTAAGAGCATACTTTAGTTTAGTGGTTGTGAATTCAAAGTGAGCCCTGACAGCATGGCTCTGTGCTTCCCTCTAACCAAAAAAAAAAAACCCTTTGCCACTGAGTTGATTCCGACTCATAGCAACCTAGTCATATTTAAATGTTCAGGGTTAGGCTTGGAGTAGGGGAAAAGTTAAATTCTTGTTTGGCAAATGAAAGGCTACAAAGAGAGAGAGAAGGGGGAGTGAAGGAGCTGAAAGTGGATGCAACAGACTGATTATAATCTTATAAAATGAGTAGCAATAAAAGTGAAAACATGAGGGACAAGGGTAGTGAAAACGGAGAGTACCAACTGAATGGTTTGCAAAAGTATTGTTCATATAAGAGAAATTGTGAGCTATAAAAACAGGAATAGCTCTGTTGCTGGAGAACGTGATAAAAACCAAAGAAAAAAAAAAGAACCCACCAAACTCATTGTTGTCAAGTTGACTTCAACTCATGGCATCCCCATGTGTGCAGAGTAGAACAGCTCCATAAGGTTTTCAAGGTTGTGACCATTGGGAAGCACATTGCCAGGACCTCCTTCCAGGACTCCTCTGTATAGGTTTGAACCACCAACCTTTCCGTTAATACAGCATTTTTACACAAATAAAGTGCACCTTCTACATTTGTTTGCCAACTGCTCCCACCTCCCTGGAAGAATTTTCATAAGCATGTAAAAAAAAAAAAAAAAAGGCAGAGTGGTGCTTACGAAAATACCTCACAGTGGGAGGAAGTGGCTGACATTTTGGTTAGCAGTAGAACTCTTAACCACTGTGCCACCAGCATAGTGGTTAAGAGCTCAACTGCTAACCAAAAGGTCATCGGTTCAAATCCACCAGCCCTCCCTGAAACCCTAAGGGGCAGTTCTACTCTGTCCTATAGGGTCGCTATGAGTCTGAATCGACTCCAGGGCAACAGGTTCATCTATTAACTAGTGGAAATAAATTTATTCAAAGTGCTTTTACAAGGATTGATTGAGATAATCCAGGTAACATTCTTAGCCCAGTGTCTGGCACATGATAACCACTCATTGTCTGGCACATGATAATCACTCTAAATAATAGTTATATTATTCATACCATGTTTGATTACACACCTTAAGGGAAAAATTGTTATTTTTAATTATTTCATTTTATTTTTAATATTTTCAAGCATTTAGAATCCTAATGATTAAAAAGATTTCAAAGGATTATATAAAGTTATATGAAGTTACAAAAGAAACATCACTAAATCACATGAGAGCTATCTTTTAAGTCCAAGAGTAGAAATTCCATGAACAATTACCAAGTATTAATTGAATATTTACTCCACATTTAGCACCAGGTTAGGTGGAGATAAAGAAAAAAAGTTAAAAAAGAAAAGATATATGAATATATGCACTATAATCTCTTAAGGAGATTACAATATGTTTAGGGAAAAATAAATATTCATACATGAAGTTAAGTACATAAAATACAATGTGAAATACATACTCAAGGCTAAGTTATGTTGAAAATTATTTTGAAGACTATATTTTATTATTAGGTTTTTCCTATGAGAAAAAAATGTTATCTTCAATGCATTCATTTTATCAATTTGAAAATGACAGTTTAACTTGATAAATTCTACTTTCTGGGAAATTTTCAGATGTGGAAATAGCAAGAATATGTTTTCACCCATATAAAGCAAACATGATTTATTTCTAGTAAAAAATATTTGAAGATTAAAAAAAGTAAAAAAAAAAAAAATGAAGACTAGATTGAAAAAAAAAGATTTTCCAAAAGAGAAAATTGGGAAATATTGAAGTCATATAGTATTTGACTGACCCTGTAATATTCTGCTCAGTAGATACTGACTGTTAAAATGTAATTAATATAACAGTATTTCACAACTTTCTTGATATATGAAAACATTCACTTTCAACAAAGCATTCTGAGTTATAAAACTGAGAAAAATAAGACATGATTGAATTATTCAGTTTATAGCATTATGACTGGATGAATGTGCAGAAGATACTGATGTTGGACGTCACATTTTTCGGCAATATTAGAAGGTTTTCCAAGTTCCTTTTGAAATTAATGAGTCATCGCCTTTATATTTTTCTCTGCAATTTTATTAGTGTTTATACTCCAGCCATCTACTCTCATTTTTTCAGCAAACAGAATATGGGAAGTTAGCTACTCAAGCACAAAAAACTTTTCTGAAACTTGTATTCAAAGCTCCAAACTCCATGAAAATTATTTTATATAGCTTATTTTTAGAAGAAGGCTTCATAAGAATCATGAATTTATTTTATACTAGAAAAAAAATTATAGTGAAATATTTTATATTTGTGGTACACATTTCATAGAAAAAATATTCCACCCACTCTTTCCTTTCTTCATGATGTAAAATACATTGTACACATCTGCTATAGATTAAGGACCTGATACTTGGAGCCATGGCAGGCATCTTGCAATGATGAGAGATAGGCCAGAATCATTTAGTTCCAGATCTAAGGCTGCTGAAAAAAGTCTTGAAACTGCCAACTTCCAGGCATGTTAAGAAAATAATAGAGATCATTATCACCTAAACACTGTTCATTAAGTCTTCTATTACCTGCTTACAAACTGATGCAATGGTTTTATTTCTATGCGAGTATCACACTGTTTTAATTATTAAGAACTAAATATGGTTCAATATCAGATAAGAAAAGTTTTCCACAAGTTTATTCTTTTTCAAAATATCTTTTTTGAATTCTCCATTTCTCACATGAGTACTTTTTTAAAAATTTTTTTTTATTGTTGTAGTTTAAATGAAGTTTACATTTCAAATTAGTCTTCCATACAAAATTTTATACATACATTGTTGGGTAACCCTAATTACTCTCCCCATACTGTGACAGCACACTCCTCCTTTCCACCCCTGATTCCCCATGTCCATTCAACCAACTCCTAACCCTCTCTGCCTTCCCATCTCACCTCCGGACAGAAGCTGCCCATTTAGTCTCTCATAGCTACTTGAGCTAAGAGACACACTCCTCACAAGTATCACTTTATGTCGCACAGTCCAGTCTAACCGCTGTCTGAAGAGTTGATCTTGGGAATTGTTTTATTTCTGGGCTGATAGAGAATTAAGGGGCCATGCTTTCCGGGGTTCCTCCAGTCTCAGTCAGACCATTAAGTCTGGTCTTCTTGTTGGAGTTTGAGTTATGCACCCCGCCTTTCTCCTGCTCCATCAGGGACTCTCTGTTGTGTTCTCTGTCAGGGCTGTCATTGGTGGTATCCGGGCACGATCTAGTTCTTCTGGTCTCAGGCTGATGAAGTCTTTGGTTTATGTGGCCCTTTCTGTCTCTTGGGCTAATACTTCTCTTGTATCTTTGGTGTTCTTCATTCTCCTTTACTCCAGGTGGTTGGGACCAACTGATGCATCTTGGATGGCCACTTGCAAGCTTTCTCACATGAGTACTTTTTAAAGAAGGAGTTTAGTTTTAGTTTTAGATCATAAAAAAAGATAAAATAACAAGTAAGTACTTTATTGGGATTATAGCTAACTTATTTATTAGTTTATATAGATGAATTTTTTAGAACATTTACATTACTTGATTAGTAATAAAATATGACTCTCAACTAAAATTGGCTGTTATGTGTATTACTACTATTTACGATTATTAGATAACTATTTCTTCTTTTTCTTCCTATTATTATATAAGTAGTAAGAATAACCAGATTTATTGAATGCATACTCTGTGTGAGAAACTGATACACATTATCTCATACAATCAATAGCAACAACAACAATAAGATAGTGCTATCAGTAGTAGTTCATTTGTGCACATCAGAAAACAGATATTCAAATTAGTTAGGAAAGTTGCTCAAGGACATGGAACAAGTATGTGAAAGAGTTAATATGACTTAACGTAGATAGAAAATATGCATCTTCCTCATTAGAAAGTCAATTTCACTCTAATGAGATAATCACACTACAAAAAAGATTTATGCACAAGAGAACTTATTCATTATACTATTTTTACAATGGCACTATTTGGAAGCCACATAAACATACATCATAGAGACTGGTTAAGTTAATGAAGGTACATGTATTATGAAATTTTAAGCAGCTGTTAAAATGATGTTATAGGTCATTCATTTACATGGAAAAATGTTTGCAACATACAGTTGAATACTTAAATGGATTACAATTAAACAGGGAAGACTGACAGAAACCATTAATCCCTTCTCTCTCCCAAAATACAAATAAAATAAAGATAATTAAATCTTGTGTGACTGTGTATGTGTATGGCCTTAAAGAAAAAAAAAGTAGTAGAAGGAGACAATAGACTGTAGATGAGTGATGACAACACATTTTTGGTTGTGGTATTAAACTTGAAAAAACAGGGAGGGTAGAAATCTTGGAGAAGGGAGCCATTTCAAAGTCCCCAATATAGAGAACTATGGTGCTTAGCGTTGTAAGAAAATTATTAACTTTGGACAAAGTAGCAAAAGAAAAAATTATAAATATATTCTATTAATAGATGTGGCTGTGAAAAATTTTACATAATTGTAATAATGTAGTCAATTATTTTTTACATTTGTTGTGCCAGATGCTTTTGGCCTTCTGGTAAAGCCTATGGGCCCTTTCTCATAATGTTAATGTTTTTAAATGCAGAAAGTAAAATATATAGGGTACAGAGGAAACTAAATTGAAGTACATTTAATAAATTATTAGAAATGTGATATAGTTTTATAGGTACATCTTTATTAATTAATTAAATAAGGTTTATTACAGACCTAATAACTAGTAATGAACTTGTTGATATTTTGAAATTTCTAAAACTATCATGTGATTTGAAAACTATTTATAATTTATTTTGGTGACAAAATAAATCATAAATAGTAGTGACTACCAAGACTACTGTGGTTCATTGCCTACATTTATAGTTGAATAAAATGCTGAATTCCAGGCAGTAATTAATGGAAATGAAAATAGACATTTTCCTTATCCAAGTTCACAGATTCCTGAATTCTGTTAATGAATGGGCATGTTTGGATTCCAAGTTAAGAATGCCTAAAACACGACTCAATTAAATAAGAAATAATTTCACTTAAAATGTGATATATTTGTTGTTGTTGTTGTTGTTACGTGCTCTCAAGTTGATTCCAACTCATAGAAACCCTACATACAACAGAAAGAAACAGTGCCAAGTCCTGCGCCATCCTCACAACTGTTGCTATGTTTGAGCACATTGTCACAGCCCCTGTGTCATTCCATCTCTTGAGGGTCCTCCTCTTTTTTCGAAGAACCCACTACTTTACCAAGCATAATGTCCTTCTTCAGGGTTTGGTCCGTTCTGATAACATGTCCAAAGTACATGAGACAAAGTCTTGTTTCTAAGTAGAATTCTGTCTATACTTCTTCCAAGACAGATTTATTCGTTCTTCTGGTAGTTTATGGTATATTCAATATTCTTCACATAATTCAAATATATCAATTCTTTGTAATATGTTTATTATGTATTTACATCTTAATATATTTACAATGACAACAGACAACTAAAATATTTGTGTTAAATGCCTCTGGGCATGACAACGGGGAAATAAAAAGGGATGTGTCAAAACATTTGTTTTGTTTTTACTATAAGCTATTTGTAACCATTTTATTTAAATATTGTATATCTTACTTTATAATAAATAAAATATATTTTACTTAAAATCACTAAATTACATATGCGATCCTATCTCATTCATGTAAATTATGTGTTTGTGTAAAAAGATTTCCACGAAGGAAAATTATGAAAATGTTCCATTTCCAATTGCTGAGTTGATTCCAATGCATGGCAACTGTCATGTATATCAGAGTAGGACTATGCTCCATAGAGTTTTCAATGGCTTATTTTTTAGAGGTAGATTTCTAGGCCTTTCTTTTGCGATACCTCTGGGTGGACTCAAATCTCCACCCTTTCAGTTAACAGTGGAGCACGTTAACTGTTTGCATCACCTGGGGACTCCTCATGCTATACACCAAAAAAATTAAAAAAAAAATCCCATTGCCAGCGAGAGGAATCCAACTCATAGCTACCCTATAGGACAGAGTAGAATTGCCCCACAGGGTTTCCAAGGCTGTAATCTTTAGGAAGCAGACTGTCTCATCTTTCTCCCTCAGAGCAGCTGGTGGATTTGAACCATTGACGTTTCGGTTAGCAGCCAAGTGCTTAACCACTGCACCACCAGGGCTCCTTCAAGCTATGTACCAAACCTGTTGTCATCAAGTGGATTCTGACCTATAACCACGCTTGAGGACAGATTAGAACTGCCCCATAGGGCTTCCAAGGAGTGGCCAGTGGATTTGAACAGACCGTTTTGGTTAGCAGCCTTATCACTTAACCACTGTGACACTAGGGCTCCTCATGCTATATAGGCACAATTAATTTTACTATGTCCTCTGTTAAATCACTCTCTGAAATGTCTGTTTCTGTAAACTGATGGCTCGTGTTCTTTGTTTTTCTAAAAGGTTTACTATATTTTCTTGTTGAATTGAAGCAATTGTGCAAATTGTTAACACACTCAGATGCTAGCCAAAATGTTGGGGGTTCAAGTCTACCCAGAGGCACCTTAGAAAGCACCTGATTTTTGTCACAGAACTTTTTGAGCTTGAGGTACATTAAAATAATCAAGTAAAGATGATGAATTTGCAGTTATCTATGCATGAAGCACAGAGTCAAGTTTTGTGATGCAGATAAAAATATTGTTGTCAACAGTACCTGCATCTTAGTTGAAACTGTGGATATTGGACTATGGAAAAAGAATGAATTTAGAGTATTTCAAGCATGTCTTCTGTCTATCAAGACATTCTAGGTAGAAGTGAAAAAGGACGTTCAACTAACCTAAGCAAAAAATAATAATAATGAAAGTTATTGGATCATACAAGTTAAATAATCCGTAAAGATCTGAAATAAATGAAAAAAACAAGAAACAGCTTACTTAAAAAGAATGTCTGGCTCATTATTAGCACAATGTCTGACAGATATTAGATATTGAAACATTAACTGCTGCATGAAAAAATATGACTTCTTTAAATTTCATTGCAGTGAAATTAATTTAAAAAAATGTGTGTCATAAATCTGCTTCATTTTTATTGTCACTAATATATTCTTTTATTTCAGTTTACATATAGGAGAACATGCTGTTATAGTTACAGCTATTATTGTGATTTGAATGATGTTATTTTTCTTATCTATGATTTACAGCTAAAAATAGAGCAATGTAGTTTCACTTGAGTGAGTCAGTATTAAATTAAATGTTGTAATATACCAATTTCCATTAAATAACCCTGCAGCTGCTTTTTAAAAATTATTGTTACTTGAAGTGGGAACTATAGCTTTCTCTGTTTTTTTTTTTATATTCACCATAAAGACTAGATTTAAAGTTAGAAGAAGTGCAATATACTACTTAAATTCTTGTATATACAAATTGGTAGAATTTTGCTTTAAAAGCAACCACTTTGTGAGAAGGGAAACTTGAACTGAAATGAAGTAGGACACAGCTGTATCTCTGTGTTTGACTAACATGAGTTCCCTACTTATTAGAGAATATTTAGTGGGGAGGAGAATTGGGGCATGGGCAGGGACGCCAGTTGGAAGGCGAGGGGCAAGCCTGGCTTTCGGCAGCAGTAGTGATCAGGCTTAAAGGGGCCATAGGAAGGCATGCCCAGGTACTGGACCTGCTTCTCAGTCAGCTTGGTCAGCTTCATGTTGAGCTTGCCCAGGTGGACTTCAGCCACCACCTCATCCAGCTTCTTGGGCAGGAAATGGACCCCAATGGGATACTTGTCCAGGTGGGTCCACAGTTCAATCTGTGCCAGCACATGGTTGGTAAAGGAGTTCCTCATCAGGAAGCTGGGGTGGCCCATGGCACAGCTCAGATTGACTAGCCAGCCCTCAGTAAGCAGGATGATGCAGTGCCTGTTCTTCAGCCGATGGCGGTCCACCTGGGGCTTTATGTTCACCTTCTCCACAGCATTCTCGTTGAGCCACTTGACATCAATCTCCACATCAGTGTCCAATGTTGCACACGAGGGCATCATCCATCATCTGCTCAAAGTGCCAGCAAAGGATGTTATCGACATAGCTTGTGGTGGTGACAAAGATGTTGCCCTCTTGACAGGCCTCGTCTATAGTGGTCACCTCATAGCCCTCTACGGTGGCCTGCAGCACCTTGATGGGGTCAGTCTTGGTGATGATGACACTAGCCCCAAAACCTCTCAGGGCCTGGACACAGCCCAAGCCCATGTCACCACAGCCTGCCACCACTGCCATCTTGTGTGCAATCATCACATCCGTAGCCTGTTGAAGCCATCTGTGAGGGACTCCTGGCAGCCACAGAGGTTGTCAGACTTGCTCTTGGTGACAGAGTCGTTGACATTGATGGCAAGCACCTTAGGATCTTGTTGGCTATCATCTTGTATAGGTTGTGGACCCCAATTGTGGTCTCCTCAGAGACGTCTCAGATGCCCGACAGGAGCTGCGGGTACTTGGTGTGAATAAAGTTGGTGAGGTCACTGCTGTCCTTCAGAATCATGGTGAGGGACTCATTCTTGAAGTATAGGGTTTGCTCATGTACCACAGGTACTCCGAGTCTGTATCACCCTTCCAGGCATACACCGGAATGCCAGCCTTGGCAATGGCAGCTGCTGCGTGGTCCTTGGTGGAGGAGATGTTGCAGCTGGACCCCTGCACCTCAGCACCCATGGCGACGAGGGTCTCAATGAGGACAGCTGTCTCCACAGTCATGTGCAGGCATCTGGCGATGCAGGTGTCCTTATGTGGCTTGGAGGCTGCGTACATCCTCTGCATGTGCGTCAGGCCTGGCATCTCATTCTCTGCAATGTCCAGGGCCTACGTCCCCAAGACGCCAGGCTGACGTCAGTGACTTTGCAGGGCAGTTTGTCCAACATGCTGGCGGTGCTTCAACATGGAGTGAGGGGCAAGAGCAAAGGGGCTAGGCCTTGTGCTGGGAAGAGGTACTGGGCTGGCAGTGCTGGGCAGGCTGATGTTCCTTTTTGAATACTTTTTATATTAGGAATCTTTCTAATTTATTTTCTAATTTCAAATATTTATATATCGTTTCTTAAGATATTAAATCGAGTTCCCTGGTCATCACAGAATATCTGATAATTCAGCCCTCCTCATCAAACTGAGTTGGTTGACTCACTGCTGGGTTTTAGTCCTTTTTTTTTTCCTTTTGTAAGTTTTTTTTTTTAAGTTGTATTTTTACCAATATATTTATATATGTGTAGCTGTAAGTCTCCTGCTTTTATTTAATCTCCCAATTTGATTTATGATATTGATCTTTTACACTTAATTATTTTTGTCCCTCACTCCTGACTGCTATGCAACTGTTATTTCAAAAATATCTATCTCCAGATGCTTTCACTGACATCTTTAAAATATACATATTTTAATTGTTGTACTTTATTTTATTTTCTATTGTACTTTAGATGAAGGTTTACAGAACAAATAGCTTCTCATTAAACAATTAGTACACATATTGTTTTATGACAATGGTTAACAACCCCACAACGTGTCAACACTGTCCCCTCTCAGCCTTGGGTTCCCTATTACCAGCTTTCCTGTCCCTCCTGCCTTCTAGTCCCTGTCCCTGGACGGTCGTGCCCCATTAGTATCGTTTTGTTTTATGGGGCTATCTAATCTTTGGCTGAAGGGTGAAACTCGGGAGTGACTTCATTATTGGTTAAGAGGGTGTCTGGGGTCCCTACTCTCGGGGTTTCTCCAGTCTCTGTCAGGCCAGTAAGTCTGGCAATTGTTGTACTTTAAGTGAAAGTTTACAATTCAAGTTAGTCTCTCATACAAAAATTTATACAGACATTGTTATGTGACCCTAATTGTTCTCCCTATATGTGACAGCACAGTCCTTCTTTCCACCCCTGATTTCCCATGTCCATTCAACCAGCTCCTGACCCTCTCTATATTTTAAAAATATTTTTATTAACATTTCCCAATTTCTTCCTGAGCCCCTCTAGCTCGTTTGAAAAGTTTGTGTTGACTTGTCAGCCCTTTTTAAGCCTATTCTTTGAGATCACTTTTCTGATCTCCTGTGATATTTTGATCTTTAACTATCTCGAGTGTATGGAAAAGCACTGTCTGTCAAATCCTTTTCTAATTATTTCTCTAGTAGTGTAAGCTTTTTCGTATTCTATGCTTTTGCTATTACTCCTCTTTCATATTTTTTATTATTTTTTGTAGTTTTGTGACTCCTTTATGCTTATCACCAATCTACGTATCTTAGCAGTTTACTTTTACTTAAAATCTATTAAAAAGATACATGTGGAGTGGATAGAAGACTGAGCTGTGGCATCTGGTAGGTTTTATTTGTGCTTGTCTTCTTAAGAAAATTCCTTGCCATACTATGTTTGAGGGGCAGATTTCCTCTCTTGCTTCCATGTTTATCTCATCGGTATGAAAAGATCTAACAGTCCAAGTAGATGTGATTCACAATGAAATCCTGTATTTCATAAGCCTTCTTTAATGTTTTAAGCATGTATTTATCTATGCCAGAAAGATCTTGATCACAAAATACTAGACTCAACATTGTTTCTTCTTCGTCAAGCAATACATCACATGCAAGCCTGTTCTCTATATTTTATGTATGGGTTAGAGAAGAATCAAAAGTATCCAATGTTCTTGAAGGTCTTCCTATAGCCCACCATCCTCTATCATCATAGAATTTGATCCCTAAAAAGTACTTTCACCACAGAATGAGAAAGTAAGCCAAGTATAAAGATATAGTCCATAAAGTTAGTAGCTTCTGTTCCAATCTAAACTCTGCTACTTACATGTTTGTGATCTTGGGAAATTTACTTAAAATTTCAGTCCCTTAGTTTCCTTATATATTTTATAATGGTTCCTTCTTCAAAAACCTATACTATACAAACTAACAAGTATTTAGAAAGGGGCCTAGCACAAACATATAAGTGTTTATATGTGATAATTTTATGTTATTTTCTTCTTCAAAGATACATTTTTTGTACTGAATTTTCATTCATTTTGGGACAATTCCAATTACTTTTACAGCCTTCTTTACACATAGACAATTATGTTACTGTTGTTGTTAGGTGTCGTCAAGTCAACTCCAAATTATAACATTCCTATGTACAATAGAACGAAACATTGCCTGGTCTTATGCCATCCTCACAATTGTTGCTATGTTTCAGCCCGCTGTGACAGCCGTTGTGTCAATCCATCTCATTGACGATCTTCCTCTTTTTTGCTGACACTCTACTTTATCAAACACGATGTCCTCCTCCAGGGATTGGTCCCTTCTGGTAATATGTCCAAAGTAAGTGAGACAAAGTCTCACCGTCTTTGCTTCTAAGGAACATTCTTGCTATACTTCTTCCAAGATACATTTATTCATTGTTTTGGCAGTCCATGGTGTATTCAGTATTCTTCACCAACACCATAATTCGAATGCATCAATTCTCCTTTGGTCTTTCTCATTTGTTGTTCAGCTTTCACATGCATAGAAGATGATTGAAAATATCATGGCTTGGATCAGGGGCACCTTAGTCCTCAAAGTGACATCTTTGCTTTCTTTCACTTTAAAGAGTTATTTTGACAAAGCTAGGGGCCCTGCTATATGGCATAAATAGAATACTGAACATAACTATAAGTGTACACACAGCAGACAATGAACTATATAAACGGGACCTCCTATAAATTAAACACTCATACTCAACAAAGGATTTCACTGAAACTGTAAAAAGAGAAGCTACAGACTGGGAAAAAATTTGGGGTACAACTTATCCAACAAAAGTCTAATCCCTAAAATCTATAGAATACATAAACTCCTCAACAATAAAAAGACAAGTAATCCAATTAAAAAATGTTCAAAGGATATGGGCAGACATTTCATCAAAGAAGACTTTCAGGCAGCTAACAAATACATGAGGAAATGCTTTTGATAATTAGCCATTAGAGAAATGCAAATCAAAAGTACAATGAGATACCATTTCACTCCGATACTACTGGCACTAATGAAAAATAAAACAGAAAATAACAAACGTTAGAGAGGAACCTTTATGCACTTCTGGTGGGAATGTAAAACGGTACAACCACTATGGAAAACAGTATGGCAAATTCTTAAAAAGCTAGAAATAGAACTACCATACAATCTAGCAATCCCCCTCCTAGGAATATATCCTGGAGAAGTAAGAGCTGTCACATGAATAGACATATGCACATCCATGTTCACTGCAGCATTATTCACAATAGCAAACAGATGGAAACAACTTAAGTGCCCACCAACAGATTAATGCATAAACAAATTATGGTACAAAACACAATGTAATACCACACAATCATAAAGAACAATGATGAATCCATGAAACATCTCACAACATGGGTGAATCTAGGGGGCATTATGCCGAGTGAAATAAGTCAATCTCAAAAGGACAAATATTGTATGAATTACTATGATAAAAACCCAAGAAAAGGTTTAAACACAGAAAAAAACAATCTTAGAAGCTTGCGAGGAGGGGAGGGATGGAGACGGGAAATCACTAACTAGATAGTAGACAAGTTAACTTTGGTGAAGGGAAAGACAACACACAATATAGGGGAAGTCAGTGTACGT
Source organism: Trichechus manatus latirostris (assembly GCF_000243295.1). NCBI lineage: Eukaryota > Metazoa > Chordata > Mammalia > Sirenia > Trichechidae > Trichechus > Trichechus manatus. The sequence continues at coordinate 2,051,506 of NW_004444167.1, read as the reverse complement.
GATCAAGGCAAAATCATAGAAGCTTCCTAGACATATCAACACACCGTGAGGGAACAAGTTACTGGGGCTGATGGCTTAAGACCATGGTCTCAGGGAACATCTAGGTCAATTGGTACAACATAGTTCATAAAGAAAATGTTCTACATCCTACTTTAGTAAGTAGCATCTGGCATCTTAAAAGCTTGTGAGTGGACATCTAAGACACAGCTATTGGCCCCATTCAGTCCACAGCAAAGAAGAATGAAGAAAACCAAAGATACAAGAAAAATATTAGCCCAAAGAACTAATGGATCACATGAACCACAGCATCCACCAGCCTGAGCCCAGAACTAGAGGGGGCCCAGTTACCACCCCAACTGCTCTATCAAGGATCACAATAGAGGGTCCAGGACAGAGCAGGAGAAAAATATAGAACAAAAGTCACATTCACAAAAAAAGACCAGATTTGCTGGCCTGATGGAGACTGGAGTTACCCACAAGACTTTGACATCCGGACATCTTTCAGCCAAAGATTAGATAAGCCTATAAAAAGGCTGAACAGAAGATTTCTAAGGGTGGATCAAGAAGACAAAGTAAAGTATTATAATGACATGTGAAAAGACCTGAAGTTAGAAAACCAAAAGGGAAGAACACACTCAGCACTTCTCAAGCTGAAAGAAGTGAAAATAAAATTCAAGCCTCAAGTTGCAGTAATGGAGGATTCTACGGGGAAAATACTGAATGATGCCAGAAGCATCAAAAGAAGATGGAAGGAATACACAAAGTCACTGTACCAAAAAGAAGTGGTGTACGTTCAATCATTTCAGGAGGTAGCATATAATCAAGAATTGATGGTACTGAAGGAACAAGTCCAAGCTGCACTGAAGACATTGGTGAAAAACAAGGCTCCAGGAATTGACAGAATACCAACTGAGACATTTCAACAAATAGATTCAGTACTGGAAGTGCTCACTCATCTGTGCCAAGAAATTTGGAAGACTGAGACCTGGCCAACTGACTGGAAGAGATCCATATTTATTCCTATTCCCAAGAAAGGTGATTCAATCGAAAGTGGAAACTATGGAACAGTATCATTGATATCACACGAAAGTGAAATTTTGCTGAAGATCATTCAAAAGCAGTTGTGGCAGGACATCGAGAGGGAAGTGCCAGAAATTCAAGCTGAATTCAGAAGAAGATGTGGAATGAGGGATATCATTGCTGATGTTACATGGATCCTGGCTGAAAGCAGAGGATACCAGAAAGATGTTTACCTGTGTTTCATTGCCTATGCAAAAGCATTCAACTGTGGAGATCATAACAAATTATGAATAACATTGCAAAGAATGGGAATTCCAGAATACTTAATTGTGCTCATGAGGAACTTGTACATAGATCAAGAGGCAATCTTTCCAACAGAATAAGGGGATACTGCATGGTTTAAAGTCAGGAAAGGTGTGCGTCAGGGTTGTATCCTTTCACCATACTTATTCAATCTGTATGCTGAGCAAATAATCTGAGAAGCTGGACTATATGAAGAAAAAAGGGGCATTAGGTTTGGAGGAAGACTCATTAACAACCTGCAATATGCAGATGACACAATCTTGCTTGCTCAAAGTGAAGAGGACTTGAAGCACTTATTGATGAAGATCAAAGACTACAGCCTTCTTGGTTAGGAGGGAGAGGAGGGGTGGGGATGGAAAAAGACTAAATAGACAATAGATAAGTGGTAACTTTGGTGAAGAGTAAGACAGTACACAATACTGGGCAAGCCAGTACAACTTGTATAAGGCAAGGTCATGGAAGCTCCACAGACACATCAAAAGTCCCTGAGGGACCAAATTGCTGAGCTGAGAGTTGTGGAGACCATGGTCTTGGGGAACATGTAGCTCAATTGGTGTAACATAGTTTATCAAGAAACTAAGGAAACTATAGACACAGGGAAAGATTAGTCCAAAGGACTAATGGGCCACAACTACCATGGCCTCCACCAGATTGAGTCCAGTACAACTAGATGGTGCCCGGCTACCACTACCAACTGCCCTGACAGGGATCACAATAGAGGGTCCCGGACAGAGCTGGAGAAAAATGTAACAAAATTCTAACTCATAAAAAAAGACCAGACTCACTGGCCTGACAGAGACTGGAGGAACCTTGAGAGAATGGTCCCTGGACACCTTTTTAGCTCAGTACTGAAGTCACTCCTGAGGTTCACCCTTCAGCCAAAGATTAGACAGACCCATAAAACAAAATGAGACTAAAGGGACACACCAGCCCAGGGTCAAGGACAAGAAAGCAGAAGGGGACAGGAAAGTTGGTAATACGGAACCCAAGTTTGAGAAGGGAGAGTGTTGACATGTCGTGGGGTTGGTAACCAATGTCAGAAAATAATATGTGTACTAACTGTTTAATGAGAAGCTACTTTGTTCTGTAAACTTTCATCTGAAGTACAATTTTAAAACAATTTAAAGAATAAAATGTAAAAAAAAAAAAAGACTGCAGCCTTCGGTATGGATTACACCTCAACATAAAGAAAACAAAAGTCTTCACAACTGGACCAATAGGCAACATCATTATAAATAGAGAAAAGATTGAAATTGTCAAAGATTACATTTTACTTTGATCTATAATCAACACCCATGGAAGCAGCAGTCAAGAAATCAAATGATGCATTGCTTTGGGCAAATCTGCTGCAAAAGACCTTCTTAAAGTGTTAAAAAGCAAAGGTGTCACTTTAAGGTCTAAGGTGAACCTGTGTTGGGTAAGGTTGCATGTCTAGAACACTCAGCCTAAGACAGCATCTGACCCAAGCCATGGTGTTTTCAATCACCTCATATGCCTGTGAAAGATGGGCAGTGAATAAGGAAGATCAAAGAAGAATTGATGCCTTTGAATTATGATGTTGGTGAAGAATACTGAATATTCCATGGACTGCCAAAAGAAGGAACACATCTATCTTGGAAGGAGTACAACCAGAATGCTTTTTGGAAATGAGGATGGCACGACTTTGTCTCACATACTTTGAACGTATTATCAGGAGGGATCAGTCCCTGGAGAAGGACATCATGCTTGGTAAACTAGAAGGTCAGTGAAAAATAGTAAGACCCTCAACGAGTTGGACTGACACAGTGACTGCAACAATGGGCTCAAGCATAACAACGATCATGAGGATGGTGCAGGACCAGGCAGTGTTATGTTCTGTTTACGTAGGTTCACTTATGAGTCGGAACCAATTAGATGGCACCTAACAACAACACATAGAACAACTGAACCAATAAGCAACATCATAACAGAGAAAATATTGAAGTTGTCAAGGATTTCCTTTTACTTGGATCCATGGACTGCCAGAAGTAGGAAAAATCTATCTTGAAAGAAGTATAGCCAGAGTGCTCCTTGGAATTGAGAATGGCAAAACTGCATCTCACATACTTTGGACATGTTAGGAAGAGGCACCAGTCCCTGGAGATGGACTTCATGCTTGCGTAAGGTAGAGGATCATCAAAAAAGAGGAAGAATCTCAACTAGATGGATTGACACAGTGGCTACCACAATGGGCTCAAACATAGCAATGATTGTGAGGATGGCAAAGGACCAGGCAGTGTTCCGTTGTGTTGTAGATAGGGTAACTATGAATCAGAACACACCTAACAACATAAAACAAACAATAAAATATGTGAGGAATGTTCTTCTTAGTTCAATCAAATATACAAGACCAAATAGGCAACACCTGCAAAAAGCAAAGATAAGAACACAGGAAAGGATAGGAAAACTGGCCGAAAGAACATTGAAGACCCAGGGTGGAAAGGAAGAGTGCTGACACATTGCACAGATTGCAACCAATGTCACAAAACAATTTGTATATAAATTTTTGAATAGGAAACTAATTTACACTGTAAACTTTACATGTATAGCACAATTTAAAAAAAAAAAAAGGATATTTTGCAGTAGATTTTCCTAATGCAATACCTTGTCTGATTTCTTGACTGCTGCTTCCATGACTATTGACTATGAGTCCAAGGAAAATGAAATCCTTGGCAACTTCAATGATGTAGCTTATTGGCCCAGTTTTGGGGATTTTTGTTTTCTTTATGTTGAGGTATAATCCATACTGAGGGCTGTAGTTTTTGATCTTCATCAGTAAGTGCTTCAAGTCCTCTTCACTTTCAGCAAGCAAGGATGTGTCATCTGTATATTGCAGGTTGTTAATAAGTCTTCCCCCAATCCTGATGCCACGTTCTTCTTAATACAGTCCAGCTTCTTGGATTATTTGCTCAGGATACAGATTGAATAAGTATGGTGAAAGAATATACTACCCTGACACACAACTTCTTTGATTATAAACCACACTGTATGCCCTTGTTCTGTTGAAATGACTGCCTCTTGGTCTATCTACAAGTTCCACATGAGCACAATTAAGTGTTTTCAAATTCCCATTCTTCAAAATATTATCCAAAATTTGTTATGATCCACACAGTTGAATGTCTTTGCATAGTCAGTAAAACACAGACAAACATCTTTCTGGTATTCTCTACTTTCAGCCAATATCCATCTTACATCAGCAATGATATCCCTCATTGCACTTCCTGTTATGCATCAGGCTTAAAATTTCTAGCAGTTCCCAGCTGATGTGCTGGTGCACTTGTTTTTGAATTATCTTCAGCAAAATTTTACTTGCATGGAATATTAATGATACTGTTCGATAATTTCCACAATCTGTTGGGGAGATCCACGTGTATGGATATTTTCCAGTTCGTTGGCCAGGTAGTGGTCTTCCAAATTTCTTGGCATAGAAGAGTATGTACTTCCAGTGTTATATCATTTGCATCTCGACTGGTATTCTGTCAGTTCCTGGAGACTTGTTTTTTGACAATGCCTTCAGTGCAGCTTGAACTTCTTCCTTCAGTACCACTGGTTCTTGTCATATGCTACCTCTTGATATGGCTGAAAGTCAAGGAATTCTTTTTGGCACAGTGACTTTGTGTATTCCTTCCATTTTCTTTTGATGCTTCCTGCATTGTTCATTTTTTTGCCCATAGAATCTTTCAGTATTGCAATTAGAGGCTTTAATTTTTCTTCAGTTCTTTCAGCTTGAGAAATGCTGAGCATTTTCTTCCCTTTTGGTTTTCTCACTCCAAGTCTTTGCACATTTCATTATCTTACCTTGTCTTCTTGAGCTGCCCTTTGAAATGTTCAGTTCAACTCTTTTACTTCATCATTTCTTCCTTTTGCTTTAGCTACTCTACGTTTGAAAGCAAGTTTCAGAATCTCTTCTGGCATACATTTTTGTCTTTTTTTTTTTTTTCTTGTCATTATAATGACCTTTTACTTACTTCTTTTAGGATATTTTTGATGTCTCACAATTTGCCTGGTCTTTATTCATTAGTGTTACTATAGAATAAATTTCTGTTGTTTTAAGTACCCTTATTTGTGGTAATTTGTTACATCAGACCTAGGAAATGAATACAATACGGATCTCTAATGGACACAGGCTTTTTGTCTTCTTACATTCCCTTGACCATGTGATTGTTTCTTTTTATGCATTTTTGCCATTTACTCTCAACTCTCAAACTTGGATAGAACATCATACATTTGGGAACTGCTATGTGGTTACTGAGTCACCTGTGGAGAGAATCTGACCAAGGGGAAATGGAAGACAGTTAAATCATCCCCTACCTAATCTTTGTTTTTCCATAAACTACTCCAAAGAGCAATTTTATTTGCATTTCTCCTAAATAAGTATAAAATGTATGACAAAAACATTTGCTGAAAAACCTACCGTGCTTCTTGCTGCTCGTTCTGAAGTGACAAACAACTTCTTAAGTCAGTAGCATCTTTTCACATGGTTTTGTGTTTCTACTCTCTATATTCCTTTTTTTCCCTTATTCTTTCTGCCAAGGACATACCTCACAAATATGTATATACACTTTAATCTTTACCTCAGGTAATGCTTTGTATAAGACCAATGTTAAGACAAGACCCAAATAACATTATTAGACACAAAGGTAAAATATTTTGGTAGAAATATTTGCACATCATAAGAAAAATTTGTATAACAGTCTGAGTTTTACTAATATGAAATGCAATTATTTAGGAAGTAGTAATAACTGGGCATTTTTTAAGCCATCATATGGCTGGGATCTTGAATAAAGTTTCCAAGCATAAAATGTGTGATATAAATGGCCATTAATAACCTCCCAAGCATAAAATTCTCCTAGGTACATGATTTTGTTAGAAAGCAAGTGCTTCACAAAAGAAAAACCTACTTCAACAAAATATGTACTTAGAATAATAAAGCAAAGTTGTTGAGATTCTATATTACTAAAGAATATATCTGAAAAATTCAGTATATCCATTTAAGGTACAGAAAGAGCATACACACATGTAAACAATCACTAGCAAAACTATTTAATATTATAATCTGATACTTGGGAAATACTGATATCTAGTATTGATTCAGTTCTTTATTTCCTATTGTTGCTATACTCTGTATTTGATAACAGTTATCAAAAACATCCAAATGTGTTAGAAAAATATATCCTTCAAAAATATTACTCATTTTTAATATTTCTAAAATATAGTTTGAACTTTAAATTATCCTTTTCATGATCTCTTTTCCATTCATGATATTAAATGTTATTGAGATTAGAAAAATAATTCATACCAGCGTAAATGCATCATCCAACTCTGTCATGTATAAAAAACTATTTTTCCACAGAATTTTGTTTTAATATTACCTAGTGATATAAGAAAATGTTCTTCTGCTATCTATAAGCTTTCCACTGGCCAATTTTTTTTCAGAAGTACATCACTAGGTCCCTCCCTCTAGTCTGTCTAAGTCTAGAAGTTCTACTGAAACTTGTAAACCATGGGTGAAGCTGCTAGTATTTGAAATAGCTATGGCATAGCTTCCAGCATCACAGCAACAGGCAAGCCTCACAGCATGGCAAACTGGCACATGATCATATGCTTGTCGTTCGTATTGAACACTTCAAGATCAATATCCTAGGGATTAGTGAGCTGAAATGGACTGATACCGGTCATTTTAAATCGGACAATAACATGGTCTACTCTGCTGGGAATGACAAATTGAAGAGGAACAGTGTTGCATTCATTGTCAAAAAGTACATTTCAAGAACTATCCTAAAGTACAACACTGTCAGTAACAGGATAATACCCATATGCCCAAAGGAAAACCAGTTAATACAACTATTATTTAAATTTACTAACCAACCACTAATGCCAAAGATGAAGAAACTGAAGATTTTACCAACATTTCTGCAGTTTGATACTGTTCAAACATGCAATCAAGATGCATTGATAATTACTAGTGATGGGAATACAAAGATTGGAAACTAAGAAGTATCAGTAGTTAGAAAATATGGCCTTAGTGATAGAAATGATGCCAGAGATGTGTGATATAATTTGCAAGATAATCAACTTATTCATTGTGAATACCTTTTTTTAACAACACAAACAGCAACTATACACGGAATTCGCTAAATGGAATACACAGGAATGTTATGCATTATATCTTTGGAAAGAGACTGTCTTAGACATCTAGTGCTGCTATAACAGAGATACCACAAGTGGATGGCTTTAACAAAGAAAATTTTATTCTCTCACGGTCCAGTAGGCTAGAAGTCCAAAATCAGGGCTCTGGCTCCAGGGGAAATCTTTCTCTCTCTGTCAGCTCTGGAGAAAGGTCCTTGTGATGTATCAGTTTGCCTTGGTCTGGGAGCTTCTCTGCACAGGAACCCAGGGTCCAAAGGACATGCTCTGCTCCAGGCACTGCTTTCATGGTGATATGAGGTCCCTGACTCTCTGCTTGCTTCTCTTCCCTTTTATCTCTTGTAAGATAAAAGATGGTGCAGGCCACACACTAGGGAAACTCCCTTTACATTAGATCAGTGATGTGACCTTAGTAAGGGTGTTATAATCCCACCCTAATCCTCTTTAACAAAAGTTACATCACAAAATGGAAGACAACCACACAATACTGGGAATCATGGCCCAGCCAAATTGATACACACTTTTTTTTTTTTGGCGGGGTGGGGACATAATTCAATCCATGACAGAGACAATGGAGAAACTTAATATCATCAGTTAGAACAAGGCCAGTATAAGAATCCACAAATTTTAAAAGAAGCACAGAATGACAAATAAAATTTGGCCAAGTTTTATTGGAATTAAATTTAAAGTATCATAAATACTGCCAGGAGATGCCCAACAAATCATTTAATAAGCTTTTAACCTTCATGTGTAGAATTAATTTCAAGTTTCCCCAATGGCACAAATCATTCATTTTTATAATGTCAAACACCAAGTTTGTAGGATTCACATACTTGCTTTTATTTAATCTAAAAAAAACACACATGGTATTCAAGCTGATATTTTGACCTACATTTATGGATTTTAGAAGATAAATCAGTCTAGCTATATTTACACTAGAATTTCTGTGGAAAATCTCGCATACATCTAGCACTGAAGAAAGAGATTGTCCAGGCTGCTGTGTCCTCCTAATGAAACAATTCTTATAAACAGAAATTATATATCTATTTTCCTTTGTCATAATTTCAGTATATGATTCCTGAAATTTCTATTTTTCTTTTTTCAATATTATCAAAATCTTTGACGAATATGATACTTAATTTTTACAGAACTCATTGATATAGAACATTTATTCAGGGCAGGTATAAAATGTCTCCATTATTTGTGAGGCTCAATTCTCTAAAGTTATGTTGAGAATATGTTAACTATGTCATATACAGTTTGACATATAACATATGTCAAAATATATTAACTGAAGAAAAATTAAGTCACAACTTGATGTCCATTTATTTGTTTCTGTGTTCAACTCTGGATAATATGGTTCTGAACGTCTAAATTTTTCAGTGATTTTGTTTAAACCTGGTACACTAAACCGTAATATATTCCTCTAATTTTTTCACTCTGGATCAACATAGCTTAGCGTACAAGCAAACCACAGAGTACTTAAAAATAACCCATTCTCAGTGTTTGAGCCAAAAGTTATCAGATGTTCTAAAGGAATTCAAGAGGCAGGAGTTTTAGCATTGCATCCACCACCACTTGAGAGCAGAACCTTTAAAGATACCATCCACTCTGCTATACCATTCTATGCTTTTCCATTCTTTTAAGAGCAGCTTTATTTCAGTCCCTATTACAATGTTATTAACCTATGTGTGCATACCTAGTGGGATAAAGTCTGTTTTGTTTTTCATAAATAATTTACTTTTTTTTTTTCGTTTTTGAAGCCAGCTGTTAATTAATTTAAAATCCACAGAGGCTCTGGTATATTTTCTTCTTAAAAAGGAGATGCAATCAATTGAACTTGTTATAGCTCGTCCTGGAGACATGGAATAATTCTGGTTTGTAGACAGCACAGAACACAATGTGTATTCCTTTACAGGACAAGGAGGTGGCTGTCAGTTTGGCTTGGGCCACTACTTAAGGGAATTCCAAGATGTTGGTAACATTTATGTTAATGCTAATAACAGGCAGTCGTGATGATATTTTGCAGGGAGACTGGATTAACTAACAGCATTTTTATTATGATTAATATTCCATAATAACTAAAATGAATTAATTGGAAAGGTAAAAAGAAAGAGAAATAAAGTAGAAAAAAAAAAAAAAAAGCAGAAGCAGAAAGCAAAAACACCAGGAAGAAAGTACAGTAGGCAATTATTATTTTTAAAAAAGGGAGAATCTCTTCTGAAAAATCAATCTAAGGCATTATAGTGGGGGGTCTCTATCTCTGTCTGAATGGAACATTGCTCCCTGCTGTTTCTGTCAAGAAAAGAGACATTGTGATTTCCAGGGTGATTTCAGACCTTGTGATATGAGGTTGACAGTCTGCTCCTCCAGCTTGCTGGAAGGCTTACAGCTGAATGAAAGGCAATTTCACCTCTCTCATGGGGTGATGTTATAAGATATGCTCTTCTCAAGGAAGGATAATACAAAATATCATCTTACAAACACACAACATTGCAAGAAGCTTATTGAATCTTAAGTTCAAGTCATTTTATTATGTTATGTCTACTATGCTTAATAGACAACCCAGGTAAGGGATGAATTGAGAAGAATGTCTGGAAAGTTGTCAAATTTTATAAAATTAACTGCTAAATAATTTACAACAGCTGCCCACATGAATGGCAGGAAGGATGATTAAATATTATATGATTATTTTGAAATTAATAACAAAAAAAGAAATTTAATAATTGATTCAGAATCTGTGAAAATGAGAAGGCTTTCATCGTAAAGACTGAAAACCAGGAGTAGTGCAAGTAGATAACTCACCAATTGGAGTACAGTTTTTGAAAATCTATTTTTAAAAATTGGAATAAGGAGTAATTGTGTCTAGTTTTGAATTTCTTCAGTCAATACTGACTGGCAAGCTTTTGAGGCATAATTTTTAAAAACAAGATTATGCACAAATTATTTTAATAATCAAATTTCCTACTCTCTGTAATACCTCTTCATAAAATGTTACTGAATTTTAAACAGTTTTATATCTTAGAATGCAGCAATGCCTCCAAATTGTCCTTTTATTGTATTAGTAGAGAAAGGGTGAAATACCATATCTGCATTATGGGAAATGGGTGTTTGGGCATGAATTAGCTGTTCAGTACATTTTTAGTACTGCTTCATTTAATTTAAACAAGAATTCAATGAGTTACTAGTGTGTTCATTTTACAGATGAGAACACGAAGCATCAGAAACAATACAGACTTGTTCAAACTCATAGAAAAACTTATAGGAACCCTAGAAAATACTCATAAAGATCCTAATAATTTTCTATGTCAACATTTCCCATCAAACCATAGTTATTCAAGATTTAGTGAGTGTTCAAGAATAAAATGGGCCCTGGAATCTAATGTTTGTAAAACACTGTGTTAACATTTTGTTAAAGTTTTGTTACCCCAAGTTTTCTAAGCATATTTAATATACAAATAATGACTGTGACTATTCTAAACTTACTTGACTATCTAGTCCTTTTCTTCCCCCTTGGAGTTTCTGGTCAATTTGGTATTTAATAAAATACTATCTGTGAAAGGCTAAATATAGGCAATTAATTGAGTCATCTAAATGTTATTGAACATTTAGTATGTGTCAAGTATTTTTCCAAGCACTAGGAAATCAATTTCATAAGGTGGAGTCCTGGGCTTCAAAGAGCTCACAGCCTAGAGTTGAAGACAGTAAACTCAGAAACAACGTTAGAAATAAATTTAGGAAATTATGGCACCACGGAAGTGTGGCACCTAGCTGAGTCTTCGTGAGTTCAGGAAAGGGCTTTTAGCAAGAGGTGATGCTTAATATAAACCTTAAAGGATGAGCAAAATAAAGCCACTTTAGTTACTATATAACGGGCATAACTTATTGATGGGTATTACTACTTGCATTTTGCATCGTGCTGATAATAGTGGATACTCCCTAAAGATAAGAAACAGAATTAAACAATGCCACATGTTCAGGATTAGAAAATCCAGAAGTTTGAGAAAGACTAGATTTTGAAAATGGCACATAAATACAAGAGACCAAAGGGGCAGCTTCTGTCCAGAGGTGAGATGGGAAGGCAGAGAGGGTTAGGAGCTGGTTGAATGGACATGGGGAATCAGGGGCGGAAAGGAGTTTGCTATCGCAGAATGGGAAGAGCGATTAGGGTCACATAACAATGTATGTATAAAATTTTGTATGGGAGACTAACTTGAAATGTAAACTTCATTTAAACTACAACAATAAAAAAATAAAAATAAAAAAATTATAAATCAAAATGCCACAGAGAAATGGTTTTATATTATTCAACTTATTTACCATGGCTAAAAATGAAGTTTGCATTTTAAAAAAGTAATTTGAAGGACAAGAATACAAAACAAGCAATCAATAGTTTGAGCTCTGTAATTAGAATGCATTTCAGAATATAAATTAAATTAACTACAAAATATATTCTCCAGCATTTAATAAAAAAGATCGATATAATTTTTTTTTTTTTAAACGGCACATAATACAGGACACTTTGGGTCCCTGAATATCAAATGAAACCATCAACAGTTGCTTCAGTTCTGGAATCTTTGCCGTGTCCTTACTCACTTGAGTTAAATATGGAGGCAAGGACAAAATCACCATAAGGCTGAGATTCAAGTATGTAAGGAATTCCACAGCCAAAGACAACAACAGTCTATGTGACACAAGATTTAAATACTTTTGAATATTTCTGGAATTAGAAAAATACAGATGGAATAATAATAGAATGAGATTGAACAAAAAATAAGAATATAAATCATACGTGGACATTTGTCTTTATATGTGTAGCTTACTCTGTTCAAATGAAGGGATTGAAGTTGTATTAGTATACAGGGTTCACACTCAATTTAGGATCAGGTTGTTGGAAAAACAGTGTTAAAAAGGAATACTACAATCAAATGTGTTGAAATATTCAGAGTAGATTATTTGAGGGAAGAATGAACTTTAAGTAATACTTGGTTAACAGGGGTGACAGTATCAAATTTAAAAAGTTATCTCAGATGCCATCCATTCATACAAGCTCAGTGCTTGGGGAATTTTAAAATTTATTTCAAATGCTATCCTCTCAGAACATGTCTACACAGAGGACATTGTTCTTCAGCATTTGGGTACTAGGGTAATTGCTTTAATTGCTTTATAGAAGAATTCTTTTAATTAAATTCGAAAGCCAAACTTTCCAAATAATTGGCACAAACTGACTTCGTAAGCCTGCCTACATTCTTCTCAAAACCAGTAAGACTGTAGTATTGGCTTAAAAGCATGATAACTATGGACTAGTTTCTGGAAAAAATAACTTTGTTATGAACATTTCTCTAGAGACTGGAGATTGGTTCATCTTTTCAGAATTTCATACATTTTTCTGCACTTATAGACATTTGGATTCTCCAAGAAAGTAAGGCACAAGACAGGCCTAGCTAAATTAAGATCAGTTTAACCTTGGTAATGTTTCAGTGGAAGACAGCTTAAAGACCAACTGCCTCCATAAATAGATGATATAGATAGATAGATAGACAGATAGATAGATGTCTTCTGAATAAGATGATGTAATTGACCCTGAGCAGGTAAGAAATTAAAGAAAAAAACAACAACCATTAATTTCTTTGGGCTTTAACAGTCAAAAGGGAAAAGGAATATTTTATATTTTGATTATTCTATAACTTTAAGAGTAGAGAAATTAGTCTTACTCAAAATTTTGGCTTATTTTATTACTTGACTCATGTTACGTAGGCTATTATTATGTTATTATTTGAGTTACATAATCACAACTGACAAGTTATGGAAAAACATGGCTACCTTTAGATGAGATGAGAAATAGAATGAGGGATAAAATTGTGTGATTCACTTTAGATTTCTGGAGGCAACAGCTGAATAGTCCTGCATTGATTCCAGAACATAGATAAGAAGTTGTCGTAGATATTGAGGGAGTAGCCTCATAGATGAGTCCCTGGGTGGTGCAAACAGTTAAGAGCTGGGCTGCTAACTGAAAAATTGAAGGTTTGAGTTCACCCAGAGGAGTCTGGGAAGAAATGCCTGGCAATCTACTTCCAAAACACCTGTCACTGAAAACCTTATGGAGCACAGTTTTACTCTGATACTCATGGGGTCAGCATGAGTCGAAATTGAATCAAAGGCAAGTGATGGTGGTGGTAGCTCACGCAAGTAGTGCATGGATCTTGATAAGTCATTTACTCCCCTTGGGTGAGAACACCCAGCTGCAGGTTGACCTTAGGTTTGGTTGTTAAACCCAGTGTTCTGAGAATAATAAACTGGGGGTGAGTTTAGAGGGAATCCTCATTGATGTTATCATCTATTTCCTTAATGGAAAGAGAACTTTACTCCTCTGGAAGGAGAAGTATTGGATTAAAATTTTCTATTTCTTCTCAATTTATGTATAAACACTTAAGACTAAGAGGAGGCATGACTCACTTAAGTGGTAATATCAGTGAGAGGCTAAAACCATGCAACTGGTTCCTACACTGAAATTGGGCAATGGTGGCCCAACTCATTTTCTTTTCCTAGACATACACCCGCAAAGCAGAGCACATGTCCCCTTCTTTTTGGGTGTATGTGTTAAGTGGTAAGATCTTTTAAGATATCCCCTGCACCCTCACTAAAGGATGTTTTTCCTATAACTAGGTAAGTTCAAATCAAGAGTGCAAGGTGTGAGGTAGGAGGCTGAATTGCATTTTTCAAGCCAGAATTATCAATAAGACACAAGCACGTGTGTACATGTGCATACACAAACGTACACGCAGTAGTCTTTTATCTACATCCTTTAGTCAATTTTCATTAGATCAGAACCAAAATGGGAGAAACAGTGAATTAATGGCACCATCAAACTACCAAAAGTTTAGTACATTTAAAAAACGTATTCATATTTGTTCTACTACATCTAATAGTGTCAATAAGACATTATTAAATTAAAAAATGAAATTGTTCAAAGAATAATACATTTTTTTTAAAATTTTGCCATAGACTTTTTTTCTCCAGAGAATTGAAAGTCCACTAGTAAATAAATTCCCAAAGACTAATATGTATTGTAAGGAAACACACACAATACATTTTTTTTAATTTTCTTTTTTATTGTTGTAGATTAAGTAAAAGTTTACAATTCAAGTTAGTCTCTCATACAAGAATTTATATATACATTGTTATGTGACCCTAATCGCTCTCCCTATACTGTGACAGCACACTCCTCCTTACCACCCCTGATTTTCTGTGTCTATTCAACTAGCTCCTAACCCTCTCTGCCTTCTCATCTCACCTTTGAACAGAAGCTGCTTGTTTAGTATCATGTATTTACTTGAGCTAAGAAGCACACTCTTCACAAGTATCATTTTATGTCCCACAGTCCAGTCCAATCTTTGTCTGAAGAATTGGCCTCAGAAATTGTTTTAGTTGTGAGTGGACAGAGAGTCTCGGGGCCACACTTTCTGGGGTTCCCCCAGTCTCAGTCAGACCATTAAGTCTGGTCTTCTTACTAGAATTTCAGTTCTGCACCCCACCCTTCCCCAGCTCCATCAGGGACTCTCAGTTGTGTTCCCTGTCAAGGTGGTCATTGGTGGTAGCCGGGCACCATCCAGTTTTTCTGGTCTCAAGTTGATGAAGTCTCTGGTCTATGCGGCCCTTCCTGTCTCTTGGGCTAATACTTTCCTTGTGTCTTTGGTGTTCTTCATTCTCCTTTACTCCAGGTGGTTGGGACTAATTGATGTATCTTAGATGGCCACTCACTAGCTTTTAAGACCCCAGTCTCCACTCCCCAAAGTAGGATGCAGAATGTTTTCTTAACAAACTTTGTTATGCTCACTGACCTAGATGTCCCCCTAAAGCATGATCCCCAGACCTCCGCTCCTGCTGCACTGTCCCTCAAAGTGTTTGTTTGTATTCAGGAAACTTCTTAGCTTTGGTTTAGTCTCATTGTGCTGACTTCCCCTGTAGTGTTTGTCCTTCCCTTCACCTAAGACAATTCTAGTCTACTATCTAGTTAGTGAATAACCCTCTACCTCCCTCCCCACCCTTGTAACCATCAAAGAATGTTTTCTTCTGTGTTTAAACCTTTTCTTGAGTTTTTACAATAGTTGTCTTATTCTATATTTGTCCTTCAGTGGCTGACTAAATTCACTCAGCAAAATGCCCTCCAGATTCCTCCATGTTATAAGATGTTTCACAGATTCATCATTGTTCTTTATCAGTATTCCATGTGTGAATATACCATAATTTGTTTATTCATTCGTCCCTTGATGGGCACCTAGGTTGTCTCCATCTCTTTGCTATTGTGAACAGTGCTGCAATGAACATGGGTGTGTATATATCTATTAGTGTGATGGCTCTTATTTCTCTAGGATATATTCCAAGGAGTGGGATTGATGGTTCGTACGGTACTTCAATTTCTAACTTTTTAAGGAAGTGTCAAATCGATTTCCAAAGTGTTTCTACCATTTTACATTCCCACCTACAGTGTATAAGTGTTCCAGTCTGTCCACGACCTCTCCAGCATTTATTATTTCATGTTTTTTGGATTAATGCTAGCCTTGTTGGCGTGAGATGGTATCTCATTGTAGTTTTGATTTGCATTTCACTAATGGCTAATGATCTTGGGCATTTCTTTATGTGTCTGTTGGCCCTCCTGAATGTCTTCTTTGGCAAAGGGACTTTGCCTATTTTTTAGTTGGGTTATTTGTCTTTTTGTTGTTGAGATTTTGCAGTATCTTGTAGATTTTCGAGATTAGATGCCGATCAGATTTGTTGTAGCCAAATATTTTTTCCCAGTCTGTAGGTTGTCTTTTGACTATTTTAGTGAAGTCTTTTGATGAGCCTAAGTGTTTGATTTTTAGGAGCCCCCATTTATCTAGTCTCTCTTCTGGTGCTTGTGCATTGTTACTTGTGGTTTGTATTCTGTTTATGCCACGTATTAGAGCTCCTAGCATTGTCCCTATTTTTTCTTCCATGATCTTTATCGTTTTTGATTTTATATTTAGGTCTTTGATCCATTTTGAGTTAGTTTTTGTGTATGGTGTGAGGTATGAGTCTTCTTTCAGTTTTTTGCAGATGGATATCCAGTTATGCCAGCACCATTTTTTAAAGAGACTGTCTTTTCCCCAATTAATGGACTTTGGACCTTTGTCAAATATCAGCTGCTCATAGGTGGATGAATTTATGTTTGGATTCTCAATTCTGTTCCACTGGTCTATGTATCTGTTGTTGTACCAGTCCCAGGATGTTTTGACTACTGTAGTGGTATAATAAGTTCTAAAATCAGGTATTGTGAGGCCTCCCACTTTGTTCTTCTTCTTCAGTTATGCTTTACTTATCCAGGGCGTCTTCCCTTTCTATATGAAGTTGGCGATTTGTTTCTCCAGCTCATTAAAAAATGCGTTTAGAATTTGGATCAGGATTGCATTGTACCTGTAGATGGCTTTGGGTAAATTGACATTTTCACAACGTTGAATCTTCCTATCCATGAGCAAAGTATGTTTTTCCACTTATGCAGGTCTCTTTTTCTTTCTTGCAGTAGTGTCCTGTAGTTTTCATTGTATAGGTCTTTTGTGTCTCTGGTTAGATTTATTCCTAAGTATTTTATCTTCTTGGGGGTATTGGACATGGTATTGACTTGCTGATTTCCTGTTGGAAGTTCTCTTTGTTAGTGTAAGGGAATCCAAATGATTTTTGTATGTTTATCTTGTATCCAGATACTTTGCTGAAATCTATTAGTTCCAGTAGTTTTCCTGTGAATTCTTTGGAGTTTTCTGTGTATAAGATCATATCATCTGCAAGTAGAGATACTTTGATTTCTTCCCTACCAATTTGGATGTCCTTTATTTCTTTTTCTAGCCTAATTGCTCTAGCTAGAACCTCTAGCACAATGTTGAATAAGAGTGGTAATAAAGGGCATTTGTGTCTGGTTCCTGTTCTCAGGAGAAATGCTTTCAAATTCTCTCCATGTAAGATGATGTTGGCTGTTGGCGTTGTATAAATACTCTTAATTATGTTGAGGAATTTCCCTGCTATTCCTATTTTGTTGAGAGTTTTTATCACGAATGGGTGTTGGACTTTGTCAAATGCCTTTTCTGCATAGATTGATAAGATCATGTGATTCTTGCCCTTTGTTTTATTAATGTGATGGATTACATTGCTTGTTTTTCTAATGTTGAACCATCCCTGCATACTTGGTATAAATCCCACTTGATCACGGTGAATTTTTTTTTTTTTTTTAATATATTGCTGAATTCCATTGGCTAGAATTTTGTTGAGGATTTTTGTGTCAATGTTCATGAGGGATATTGATCTGTAATTGTCTTTTTTTGTGGTGTCTTTACCTGGTTTTGGTATCAGTGTTATGCTGGCTTTATAGAATGAGTTTGGGAGTATTCCATCCTTTACTATACTCTGAAATACCTTTAGTACTAATGGTATTAACTTTTTTCTGAAAGTTTGGTAGAATTCTCTAGTGAAGCCATCCAGTCCAGGGCTTCTTTTTTGTTGGGAGTTTTTTAAATTACCTTTTCAATCTCTTCTTTAGTTACGGGTTTATTAATTGTTCTACCTCTGTTTGTGTTAGTTTAGGTACGTATTGAGTTTCTAGAACTTCATCCATTTCCTCCAGGTTTTCAAATTTGTTAGAGTACAGTTTTTCATAGTATTCTGTTATATTTCTTTTAATTTCAGTTCGGTCTGTTGTGATATCACCCATCTTATTTCTTACGTGAGTTGTTTCCTTCCTCCTGTTTTTCTTTTGTCAGTTTGGCCAGTGGTTTATCGATTTTGCTAATCTTTTCAAAGAACTAGATTTGGGTCTTGTTAACTCTTTCAATTGTTTTTCTTATCTCTATTTCACTTAATTCTGCTCTAATTCTTATTATTTCCTTTCTTCTGTCACCCGACGGCTTCTTTTGCTGCTCTCTTTCTACTTGTTCCAGTTGTATGGTTAATGTTTTGATTTTGGCCCTTCTTTTTGGATGTGTGCACTTATTGCTATAAACTGACCACTGAGCACTGCTTTTGCTGTGTCCCAAAGGTTCTGGTAGGAAGTGTTTTCATTCTCATTTGAGTCTATGAATTTCTTTATTCCATCCTTAATTTCTTCTGTAAGCCAGTAGTTTTTGAGCAAGGTGTTGTCCAGTTTCCATGTGTTTGATTTTTTTCCTTGATTTTTCCATTATTGATTTCTTCTTTTATGGCTGTATGGTCAGAAAAGATGTTTTGTAATATTCTGATGCTTTGGATTCTGTTAAGGCTTGCTTTATGACCTAATATGTGTTCTACTCTGGAGAATGTTCCTTGTGCATTGGAAAAGGAAGTATACTTGGCTGCTGTTGGGTGGAGTGTTCGGTATATGTCTGTGAGATCAAGTTGGTTCATAGTAGCATTTGGATCTTCTGTGTCTTTGTTGAGCTCCTTTCTGGATATTCCGTCCTTCACCGAACGTCGTGTGTTAAAGTCTCCTACTACTATTGCGGAGATATCTATCTCTCTTTTCAATGCTGTTAGAGTTTTTTTTAATGTATTTTTGAGCCCTGTTGTTGGGTGCATAAATATTTATTATTGTTATGTCCTCTTGGTGTATTGACACTTTAATCATTATATAGTGTCCTTTCTTATCTTTTGTGGTGGATTTTACTTTAAAGTCTATTTTGTCAGAGATTAATATTGCCACTCCTGCTCTTTTTTGAGTGTTGTTTGCTTGATATATTTTTTTCCATCCTTTGAGTTTTAGTTTGTTTGTGTCTTTAAGTCTTAAGGTGTGTGTCTTGTAGGTAGCATATAGATGGAGCATGTTATTTATCCAATCTGCCACTCTCTGTCTCTTTACTGGTGCATTTAGTCCATTTACATTCAACTTAATTATTGATAGGTTTGAGTTTAAGGCTGTCATTTTGATGTCTTTTTTTGTGTATGTTGTTCACAGTTTCATTGTTCTGCTTAATTTTCTGTGCAGAGTCCTTTTTCTTTATGTATTTTCTTTTCATCTTTTTCACTGTTGTTGATTTTGTATTTGCTGAGTCTTTATATTTTTCTTGTTTTTTGTTTTGTTGTGTAGAATCTTTAGTTTCTTTTGTGGTTACCTTAATATTTATCCTTATTTTCCTAAGTATATACCAGTCTTTTGTTTCCTTATACCACCTTGACTTCCTCTCAGTATGAAAAATCTGTCTACATTTTTTAGACTCTTTTTTGTTTTAATGCTGTCATCTTTTACATATTGACATCTGTTTCCCTATTTTCGGTGTTTTAGCTTTGATTTGTTTTTGTGATTTCCCTATATGGTTTGATATTTGTTTGCTCTGTCCTGTGTTCTAGTCTTGGGTTATCTGATGTTATTGATTTTCTAACCGGGGACTCCCTTTAATATTTCGTGTAATTTTTGTTTGGTTTTTGCAAATTCCCTAAACTTCTCTTTATCTGAAAATGCCCTAATTTCACCATCTTATTGAAGAGACAGTTTTGCTGGATATATAATTCTTGGCTGGTGTTTTTTTTTTTTTTTTTTTCCCCAAGGCTTCATATATGTCATCCCTCTGCCTTCTCGCCTGCATGGTTTCTGCTGAGTATTCTGAGCTTATTCTGACTGACTCTCCTTTGTAGATGACTTTTCATTTATCCCTAGCTGCTCTTAAAATTCTCTCTTTACTTTTGGTTTTGGCAAGTTTGATTATGTCTTGGTGACTTTTTTTGAGATCTATCTTATGTGAGGTTTGATGAGCATCTTGGATAAATATCTTGTCATCGTTCATGATATCAGTGAAGTTTTCTGCCAACAAATCCTCAACAATTCTCTCTGTATTTTCTGCTGCCCCCTCCCCCCAGTTCTGATACTCCAATCACTCGTAGGTTATTCCTCTTGATAGACTCCCACATAATTCTTAGGGTTTCTACATTTTTTAAATTTTTTTTATCTGTTTTTCCCCAAATAAATAGGTGTCAAGTGCTTTATCTTCAATCTCACTAATTCTGACTTCCATTGCCTCAGTTCTGCTCCTATGGCTTTCTACTGAGTTGTCTAATTCTGAAATTTTATTGGTAATCTTCAGGATTTCTAATTGCTGTCTCTGTATGGATTCTTGCAGCCTGTTAAATTTGTCATTATGCTCTTCTCTTATCTTTTTAAGTTCCTGTATTGCATGTTCTGCATTTTGCCTAATTTAGATATAACATTCTTCTAAAGAGAATGTATGATATTTCGCAAACCTGAGGACTAATCAGTGTCAGAAATCCCACACAAATCAGTTGATTCTGCTTTACCATATTTCCTCATAATATTAGAATTGTCTTCAAAATACATTCTGCATACATATATTTTGCCTCTCCATTAATGCATGATTGATGCCTACTAGTTTCCAATGTGCTGTAATTTGAGTACACACATATCTCCCTAAACTTGAATAATTTAAAACTGCTTGTCAAAATAAGGCAAAGACTATTTTAGAACAAAATATATTCACTATAGTCAAGGAAGACTGTACCTGCATTGTGATATTTTAAATCACAGGAATAAAATCTATCTGCAAACCAAACAAAAATGTATGAGAACTTTTCAGTAGCACAAGGCCATGTTTTGTTTCCTAGTCACTGATACTTCACTTCTATATTCATTTATACTTATTTATAAAGGTTTTTTGATTTATTGAAAAGACTACACAAGTTATTCATGTTTATTATCTGAAAATTGAAAAAGAAAAATAAATAAAAATTGTTCTCGATCTCACCACCTGGAGTAGTTACTAATATAATTAACATTTTAGATAAAGTTGAGATGGGGCTTATTAGACCCTTGAGATCTAGATAAGCCTGCTGTAAACTTGTCAATGTCAGTGAATTCCTGGGCGGGTCGAGGAGTTGTTTTATTCCCATGATCCTCTCTTCTTCCAGGTCCTGTTTCCCCATGTTGTTGTTGTTGATGTTAGCTGCCATAGAGTCAGCCCTGACTCATGGCAACCCCATGCAAAATAGAAACACTGCCTGGTGCAGCACCATGTCCAAGATCAGATGCAGACCTGAACACTGTGATTCATAGGGCTTTCATTGACTGATTTTCAGAAGTAGATCTTCCTAGTCCCTCTTGGTCTGGAAGCTCTACTGAAACTTGTTCAGCAACATAGCAACATGCAAACCTTCACTAACAGATGGGTGGTGGCTGCACATGAGGTCCATTGGCTGGGAATTGAATGCAAGTCTTCCTCATCGAAGGTGAGTATTCTACCTCAACTACCACTGCCCTTTACCACATAATATTTTTGTTCTAAAATCTAAAATTTTGTTCTTTAATCTAGCAACTCAGATTTGAAAGTCATGCCTTTCCACCCAAAACTCATCAAGGAATTTTGAGTTTAGTAGACTCTGTCAAAGGATTCGTGCATGTTAGGAAAGGGGAAGGGGGTTGTATAGCAGGTAGCCCTGGTGGTGAAATGGTTAAGAGCTCAGGCTGCTAATTAAAAGGTCAGCAGTTCGAATCCACCATCTGCTCCTTGGAAACCCTATAGGGCAGTTCTACTCTGTTCTATAGGGTCGCTATGAGTCAGAATCGACTCGACGACACACAAAGTCTTTTTATAGCAATGCAAATGACCACTTCCAGTATTACATATTTGCTTTTATTAAAGGTCTTTGGAGGATAATGAGCCATGTTAGGTATGTAATAATTCAAGTGTTTTAATTTTTATCTTGATCATGCCACCCCTGGGGTCCTCTCACTGACTCTTTTCCTGGTAGTCTCCCTTCTACTCTAGCCTAAGTGCTGTCCCGGGCTCATCTGTCTGTTCCCAAAAGTTTCTCTGGCTTTAAAAAAAAAAAAAATTCCTCTTCTCATCCGAGGTAAAGAATTTATTTTGAAAAAAATTTGCTCTTCTCTCTTATTCTCTTTTTCTTCAGGTCTACCCCTCTACCAGCAGCGTTTTTATCTAGCTATCTTTCTCAGTTTTCTTGCCTAAGTGCAATTTCAATCTCAGTTATTAAATTAAAACTTTTTAGCCTCATTATTGGGAAGCATTTAAAAGAGAATCTTACAGTATCTTATTATTAGTAACTTAGTTTTTTTCTCCACTAAACCGTATATCATAAGCCTTTTCCTGCAAATGTACATCTACATATATCCATAGTAACATAAGAACATGAATGCAACTAGAAAGCAGTAAAGGTAATCATGAATGTGAGTTTTTCTTGAGGTTAAGAGAAAGTTTTATTTTTTAGCATCACTGTGAGTTTTATAAAAATAAGGAAACGTTCACCCATATGTGTAATTAATTTTGATATCTACCTTTCAACTGTACCGTTGGTTTAAAATACATTTCATTATCATAAAATTTAGGTATTTTGAAAACTATTCTCAGGACATCATGTCTAAAATTGCTTTTTATTTTTCTTTTTTTTTTTAATTGTACTTCAGGTGAAGGTTACAGAAGAAATAGTTTCTCATTAAACGGTAGCACACATATTGTTTTAAGACATTAGTTTACAACCCCACGACATGTCAACCCTGTCTGTTCTTGACCTTTTTTTTTCTTTGGTGAAAATATCATAGCCAAAGATACACCATTTCAAAAATTTCTACATGCACAGTTCAGTGACATCGACTATGCTCTTACAACTGTGCTGCTATTCTCACTTTAGAAGAAGCTTTACAGAACAAAATAGTTTCTCAATAAACAGGTAGTACACATGTTGCCCTATGATAATGGTTAACAACCTCACAACACATCAACACTATCCTTACTCAACCTTGTATTCCCTGTCACCAGCTTTCCTGTCCCCTTCTGCCTTCTGTCCTTGTCCCTGGACTGCTGTACCTCATTAGTCTCATTTGGTTTTATGGGGCTGTCCACTGCCCGGCTGAACGGTGAACCTCGGAAGCGACTTCACCACTAAGCTAAAAGTGTGTCTTGGGGCAATACTCTCGGGGTTTCTCCAGTCTC
>NW_004444167.1:2024068-2026512 GCF_000243295.1 Trichechus manatus latirostris | reverse complement strand
TGGATCGGGATTGCATTGTATTTGTAAATTGCTTTGGGTAGAATTGTCATTTTCCCAATGTTGAGTCTGCCTATCCATGAGCATGGTATGTTTTTCCATTTATGTAGACCCCTTTGGGTTTCATGAAGTTGTGTTTAGTAGTTTTCTTTGTATAGGTCTTTCACATTCCTGGTCAGATTTATTCCGAAGTATTTTATCTTTTTAGGGGCTATTATAAATGGTATTGTTTTCTTGATTTCCTTTTCATCCTTCTCCTTCTTGGTGTATAGGAATACAACCAATTTTTGAATGTTTATCTTGTATCCTGCTACTCTGTTCAATCTTTCTATTAGTTCCAGTAGATTTCTCATGGAGTCTAGGGTTTTCTATGTATAGTGTCATATCATTCGCAAACAGGGACAGTTTAACTTCTTCGTTGCCAATTTGTATGCCCTTTATTTCTTTTTCTTGCCTTATTGCTCTAGCTAGGACTTCCAGCACAACGTTAAATAGGAGTGGTGATAAAGGCCATCCTTGTCTTGTTCCTGTTTTCAAGGGGAATGTTTTCAGCCTCTCTCCATTAAGAATGATGTTGGCCCTTGGTTTTGCATAGATGTCCTTTATTATGTTGAGAAATTTCCCTTGTATACCTATTTGATTGAGAGTTTTTATCAGAAATGGGTGTTGGACTTTGTCAAATACCTTTGCTGTGTCAATTGAGATGAACATGTGATTCTTTTCTTTCCTTTTATTTATGTGGTGGATTACGTTGATTGATTTTCTAATGTTGAACCATCCTTGCATACCTGGTATGAATCCTACTTGGTTGTAGTTTATTATTTTTTTGATATGATGTTGAATTTTATTGGCTAAAATTTGGTTGAGAATTTTTGCATCTATATTTGTGGGAGATATTGGTCTGTAATTTTCTTTTTTTGTGGCATCTTTGCCTAGTTTTGGTGTCAGCATTATGCTGGCTTCATAGAATTAATTTGGAAGTGTTGCTTCCTTTTCTATGCTCTGAAATACCTTAAGTAGTACTGTTACAAGCTCTTCTATGAATACTTTGTAGAATTCTCCAGTGAAGCTATCTGAGCCAGGGCTTTTTTTTTGTTGAGAGTTTTTTTATTACCTTTTCAATCTCTTCTCTTGTTATGGGTCTATTCAGATTTTCAACATCACTTAGTTGTAATTTGGGTAGGTAGTATGTTTCTAGAAATTTATCCATTTCCTCTAGCTTTTCAAATTTGTTGGAGTATAGTTTTTCATAATATTCTGTTATGATTCTTTTTATTTCAGTTGGGTCTGTTGTAATGTCCCCCATTTCATTTCTTATTTGGGTTATTTTCATCCGCTCCTGTTTTTCTTTTGTCAGTCTGGCCAGTGGTTTGTCAATTTTGTTGATTCTTTCAAAGAACCAATTTTTGGTTTTCTTGATTCTTTCTATTGTTTTTCTATTCTCTATTTCATTTATTTCTGCTCTGATCTTTACTATTTCCTTTCTTCTGGTGGCTGTGGGCTTTTTATGCTATTCTCTTTTTATTTGTTTGAGTTGTATTGCTAATGTTTTGATTCTTCTTTTTTGATGTGTGCATCTATTGCTATAAACAGTCCTCTGAGGACTGCCTTTGCTGTGTCCCAAAGGTTTTGGTATAATGTGTTTTCATTCTCATTTGATTCTAGGATATTTTTTTATTCCATCTCAATTTCTTCTATTACCCACTGGTTTGTAAGCAGGTTGTTATTCAGTTTCCGTGTAATTGATTTTTTTTTCCTTGCTCTTTCTGTTGTTAATTTCTACCTTTTTGACATTGTGGTCAGAGAAGATACTTTGTATTATCTCAACGTTTTGGATCTTGTTGAGGATTGCTCTGTTGCCTAAGATGTTTTCTATTCTGGAGAACATTCCGTGTGCATTGGAAAAGAATGTGTACTTTGCAGCTGTTGGAAGGAGTGTTCTATATATGTCTATGAGGTCAAGTTGGTTGATTGTATCCTTTAGCTCTTTTGTATCTTTGCTGAGTTTCTTTTTAGTTGTTCTGTCCTTTATTGAGAGTGGTGTGGTGAAGTCTCCTAGTATTATTGTGGAACTGTCACTCTCTTTTCAGTGTTGTTAGAGTTTGTTTTATGTATTTTTGAGCCCTGTCATTGTGCATAGTTGTTTATTATGGTTATGTCTTCATGATGGAGCATCCGCTTAATCATTATATAGTGTCCTTCTTTGTCTTTTTGGTGGATTATTTTTTAAAGTCTATTTTGTTTGAGATTAGTATTGCCACTCCTACTCTTTTTTTTTTGGTTGTTGTTAGCTTGATACATTTTTTTCCAACCTTTGAGTTTTAATAAATTCATATCTTTCTTTCTAAGGTGTATCTCTTATAGACAGGATATTGAAGGGTTCTGTTTTCTTATCCATTCTGTCACTCTCCGTCTCTTTATAGGTGCATTGAGTCCATTTACATTCA